>NC_049995.1:11382292-11418181 GCF_000003815.2 Branchiostoma floridae
TTTAGATTTAGACACCATTTAACGGTCCAAAAATTGTGATCTATGTTGTTCCAGATCTTTTTGAACATTTATGGCATAAAATGTGCATTATACTCCAATACCTGGTATGTTTTGCCACATAAATTTGCATCTAACTTGCTTCAAATCTTTTTATAGCATTTATGGACTGAAGAAAGTGCATTTACTCCATCTTGAGGTGATGTTTTTACTGCATTAACTTGCCTCTGATCGATAATCAACCACCTAAAGCCCTTATATAGCCCCAGAGGTAGACAGAGTACATGGGCAGTAAAAATGCAAGGTCATTCGTCCATCCATCCACCAAAACTGAAAATCAATTCTCAACACTTACATGATAAGGCAACAATGGAAGACATCATATAAGATCCCAGCAAATGATGAATACCCATGTTTAACATTTATCAAGATTTCACTGGCAAGATTATTTCCCATTTATGTCATGCCCATGAATGACTTGGTAGTTTACGATTTTCTTCATTGATACTGTAAATGGTAAAACTTTCTCATGGAGTGATTTATTGTTTTTCGTTTTTGTGGTACCCTCTTCAGATTCATTGCAAACTTAAAAAACAAACATGTATTTTCTCTATTCTGCACACCTACCCTATTGTTGCAACCACCAATTGCAACTAAAAATCAACGTGAACACTTTTGTGTTCCCTACCTCAAAATCAAATCCTTGTAAAGTTAAAGGCATTTAGTATAGTGCCGTGTACATGTATGTGCCCAGAATGATATATTGTGATCTTTTCTTTTGAATCAAAGAAAATCCAAGATGACTCTGAGAGCCAAGAAGCCATATAAGAATGGCCTTAGTTATTCACACTACTTTGGTGTTGTCGAAATGACAATTCCTTTCATTTGGAATCTTGTGGCGTGCAAAAATCCAATCGCCACTTTCCCGACAGACGCGAGAAGCACATTTAGCCAAGCGAGCAACCCATCAATGCCAGGCACGATTATCCAGCGTTGTAAGTAACCCGAGAAAATAACTGCCATTCCAGACCACTTAGAAGGTGAGTGCGTACGTCTCTGCAATGCGTTAACCTGCCACTTTTCCGAGCCCCAGCGTCTTAATGTGAAAAACGAGCGCCTTGAAATTTACTGCGGTGTGCAACCATGGATTTGATCCTCACAGGAGAAAAGCCTTTTAAAGCCATACCATCTTAATTTTGGCTATTGGGTTTTGAAAAACACAATGCTCAAAACTGGAAGATCATAATTTAAAAGAAAAAAGTTGAGGGCATAATTTGCACCTTTGTACACAGTTTCAAACAGTGAATTAAGTCAAATTTAAGTTTCTCACCCAATATATGTTGTCAACATATCCTCTTTTCAAAAGTGAAATCTAAGTGGTCAAGAAAGTTGGACAAATAGGTCTCTACCATAGAGTCAGACTCTGTTCAGTAACTGCCTCTGTTATGAAACAAGTTTGACTCTACTTTGTTCTTGTTATTTTCTTGGACCTGTAAGCCTCAAAACATGTGACCACCATGTGGTATAATCTGCTCATTTTCAAATCGGTCAAACATCCGTTCCACTGATTTTTTTCAGGTTCGGTTTTCTGAACCAGTTCAAAAAGAAAAAACAATCTTGTTCTGTTTCAATCAAGTCAACTCATCAACCTAACTCACTGAAGCTGATTTTAGTAATTGGTCTATGAGCGATAGGAGAGAAGGCATGAACCTGTTATGTTCCTAAGAATTGGACCCGGTCACTCTTACTCTTCTCAAAAAGCATGTTGGGTTGTAAATGTGCAAGGAATTGACACCTGATATTCTCCAATACACAGGACTGAAGGCATAACCTCCCATTTTCCTGCCAGACTTTTAGTCCACTTAGTCACATGAAGTGAAAATGACATACTAATTACTGTAATGGTGAGCGATTGCACTCTGTGCTCGTACAAGGTGACACCTTGAGTAATAGCACGAACATACATGTAGGGCCATAAAAAAATATAAGGGCGAACTATTATAAAGTGGGAGTGTGTTTATAAATTCATCCAAACACATAGTGCTATTCTATTCAATTTTAGGTGGAAGATAGTGCGCTATAACTGTATATGATAGTTGTCAAGCTGCCCCAATTACAAACGCAACATAAAACTAGCGTTCGGCGACCTCATACCTCCATGAAAATTTAGAGCTTTTGTAAATTTCATGCAAATGACTACCATTTACATAATTTATGTATGGCGGTGTTCATTATTGACTATCGTACACATGTCACAATTATGAAATTCCCAATATTAGTCATTATGTGGATTTGCTATTTCTGTATATATTATGCAAATCAGTTCCTCATTTGCATATTTGGTATCTGCTTATCTCTCACCTATCATAAATTACATGTGTTACATTTACTTAAGTTCAGCTATTGAAAACAATGGAATTGTACAATTTCCTCGTTAATTATGCAAATTAAGTCCTCATTTGCATAAAATATATATCATTATTAACATCTTTGCCTAAGCTACCTGCATGCCAAAAATGATGGCAATCCATCATTCCTTTCTATAGTTATCCTCTTTGGAGTTTCTTGACAAAAACACCCCTGCAGTTCCACAATTAAATGTTAGGGGGCTGAAACTTGCCCCACTTTGCCATGACGTTGAAAGCTATCTATCACCCAAATATCAAAAACATATCATGTCCGGTACAAGAGATACATAAACAAGAAAGCTTTTAAAAAAAGCTGGCCGGGGCGCATTTGGAAGGACTACCTCAAAATTTCATGTTGTGTTCCAGTAAAATGTGCATCATTATTAAACTAGAAGTTTATATCTAAAATCTATGGGAAGTTGGCTGGAAACCTTTGTTCACTGGTATAATTGGATTTTCCGGCGTACTTTTGTGGGCGGAATTGTATCCCTTGTGTGCGCTGTGTGCCGGATATAAAAATCGTAAAAGAAACTCCGGTGCGAGACCACAGCCAAAGGCGGGAAGAGGTCCCGGATGTGCATTGTCGTTCTTTCTTCTGCTCACAGGTCTCATTTGCTTTCTTTGCTTTGTATGATGTTCTTTGTTCTGCAAGACTCTCTGTCTTCTGTTGATAGGTTTGTTTTTCTTGTTTGTCCTTGCATATTGCGCTTTGGATTGCAAGACCTTGCACTTTTTTATCATTTAAATTTGATGCTGCATTTGGTGACATTACTAATTGATTCAAGAGGCCTTCATTCCTGTTCTCTGGCATAGCACTTGGATGTTTGCTTGTGGTGCATGGCACAATGTTTTTCCCAGTACTTTGGTTACAATGTGGTGCAAATGGAAATGCTGTGTTTGGTTGTTGTAGGTTCTCTTTCGTAGATACAAACTCTGGTTTAACCAAGGTGTATGTGTGTTGTTGTTGAACTTGAAAGCAGTTTTCTGACTCAATCATAGAAGAAACATTGCTAGTCAGATTGATAATGTGTATACCAGTAGGTTCAACTGATAAGAAAACATTTTCTGCTTGTACTGGGACAACCTCAAAATTGCATGTTGTGTTCCAGTTAAGTTGTTGCAAGAATGAAACTAGATTGCTGTTTGAACTGTGCATGCTTAAAGTAGAAGTGCCATGGCTATCTGGCAATGCTGTTATGGGACTTCTGGCATGTGAGTCATAAACAAAATACTTGTTATCAGCGTGCAACAATGCTACTGTTGAACCAGTTATTCCATGTGCTGTTATGAAAAGACAAGTGTTGGATTCAGCAAATGCTGCTTCTAGGGCTTTCTTTAAGGTGTAATAAGGATAGACTGCTTCTGTGGCAAATATGTCTCCAGTGTAAGACTCTTTTATTGATACACGTACAGTATTGTTGTAAAGTTGCAAATAGTCTGGAATATCATCAACGGAGAGGAACTCCACACCAGATCTTAGTGATGGTTTTATGTAGGTGTATAGTGCATCTCCTTGAAAAAGTACACCATCAAGGTCTGTACTTGTCCAGGTAATTGCTTGTCTGCAAGTACTGTGGTTAACAACTGCCATTAAAGCATTTGCAGTGCATTGTTTGCCTCTATTATCTCCACTGAAAATGATGTCACCTTGGTGGTATTTTCCCGATAAAATAGATTCACACATTGTTCACAATATATGTGTTCTTTGCTTGACTTTATTTGCACAATGCACAGTGCTCAGTGGCACGATTGAGTCTGGTGTGTGCAAAATGCACAGTGCTCAATGGCACGATTGGTCTGGTGTGTGCAAAATGCACAGTGCTCAATGGCACGATTGGTCTGGTGTGTGCAAAATGCACAGTGCTCAATGGCACGATAGGTCTGGTGTGTGCAAAATGCACAGTGCTCAATGGCACGATAGGTCTGGTGTGTGCAAAATGCACAGTGCTCAGTGGCACAATTGGTCTGGTGTGTGCAAAATGCAGTGCTCAGTGGCACGATTGAGTCTGGTATGTGCAAAATGCACAGTGATCAATGATCTGTTAATAGGTCTCAAGGTCTAATTTGGTTGGATCAAGGACTCTCTTTCAAACCTCTTTGGTTGGATGCAAAATGTAATGCGTAGATTTCAGCAGAAGAAGTATAAATGTGTACTGTGTAAAATCTTATTGAGTACAGACTTTTGCTAGCTGTAAGTTTCTGTATATTACTGTGTCACTTGTATATATAGCAGAGAACAGTCTAAGGCGTCACTGAAACAGAAAGAAAATATTGTCTTGATCACATAACATCTTACTAGTACCAACAAAAAGCAAAAATCTACAAAAGTTCAGGTGTGACATCTTGCCAACTGCTTTGCTGATTGTTTAACAGTTAGCTACAATCCGTTGTTTTCTACTATTCTTTGGAAATGTATGTTTTAATGTATTAGAATCCGATCCATCTTTTCAACTTGTACGATATTTTTACAATCAAAAATGCCCTGCATAATGCCTCGCATCGGCTCAAGCACAGTGCACCATTAAACTATCTAAATTCTCGTCAATCCCCACACACTGGTTTTACTAAAAAAACTATATACCGTTCCTTGGAAATATGTTTCAATGTGTCCGAATTCATGATCACTATCTTTTCAAATTGTACGTTACTCTTACGATCGAAAATGTCCTGCAGGACCTCCTGCAGCTGCATATATAGACGCACGCCCCCCTCCCACCCGCACGTAAACTGTTCCAATCGTTGCACAATAAACTTGACTGTATACCCTCCACAAAATCTTTCGTCAAATGTCGTGCTCATTTTACTCACATGACACTACGCCTTAGAATGTAATGTTATATTTTAATACATCCGAATTCCAGAAAGATAACTTTACAAACTGTACCAATTTCTGTACGATAAAAATCTCACCTCCTCCGCACCGTCAACGCCCGTGAGGGTATTTACCGGAATAACCCGAAATGACCCGGAATAACCCGGAATAACCGTAATATTTCTTGTTCCCATGGCCATATATACATTATTTTATGCCAAAATATTGCATTCTGCGATCTTAACTTATCAAAGCACACTGTATTTCGGTAGCTTTCATCCTTTATTAAGGTTATTCCGGGTTATTCCGGGTTATTCCGGGTTATTCCGCTAAATACCCGGACCCGTCAACGCTATCGCAAAATGAACCGTGCGATTTAACGACAACTCCTCAAATGTTACATGACCAGTGTTTTACTGCAAATCAAGAAACATTTTCCTTTCCTAGACTTTGCTAATGAGCGCTGCAATGTTTTCTGTACGAGTAGAGGTCATGGATAAACAGTATTCTTACAACGTTTATTTGAAGGGCTAAGAAGGGCTGAGAATTGTCGTAAAAACGCACGGTACATTGCGTTTATTTGAAGGGCTGAGAAGGGCTGAGAATTGTCGTAAAAACGCACGGTACATTTTGCGACCATAGCAGACCCATCCAAGGACGAACCATTAAACCGGGGACAAAGCCGGGCGCCTGCGGCGCCCCGGCAAAAATCTGCTATGATAGAATAAGCTCATTAATTATGCAAATGTAATCTAATTTTGCATAATTTGTAGTTTATCTTGTATAACATTGTCTAAGGTACATACATACCAAAAATCATGAAAATCCATTGTTTCCTTCTTGAGTTATCCACTTCAGAAGTTTCTGACAAAAATGCCCCTGCTATCCCAAAACCAGACGCTAGGGGGCCCAAACTTATGTCACTTATTCCTGAGCACAAGAGCTATCTAACACCCAAAAATTGGGACCATATGTTGTTCAGAACACGAGATAGCAAAACCGGAAGTGGCGCTTCAGTACCAAGGAAAGTCGCTAGGGGGCCCAAAATCTAATCACTTCTAGCTTTTGTCACATCCTACCAACACACCAAATATGAAACTAATCCATCAAACCGTTCTTGAGTTATCTTGTTGACAGACAGACAGACAGACACACACACAAACGCAGGGTAAAATATAACCTCCATGACATTTCATGGAGGTAAATATTGTAGAGACAAACCCTAGCGTAAATTTTTCGTGCCAGACTGAACTGCTACAGGCTATTCTCCACCACTCTCTACAGAATGCAGGTAAATGTACATGTGTATCATCTTCCTTACAGATAGGGAGCTAACTGCTTTTGTTTTATTGCTACAATCAGCTGCCTGTTTGGGCATAAATGGTCTATCTTCTGAATGGACTAAACATGGAAGACCTAAGGCACATAATATATTATACATGTAGTTAGAAATATTCCCTGCCACATTTATATCAAAGTTTTGTGTGATATATTCTTTCTTGCAGATATATGTGGCACCAAGAGTCTTCATGAATATTACTGAATATGAGTGATCTGATTGGAGCCCTTTAATATGTCAATTGTGAAAACCTTCATAATTTCAACATATCAAAAAACCAAAATCAAATGAAAAGAATCTACAACTTCTCAGCCACTTCCACTGTTCACAGAAGAGGGCCCATTACCATACCCTGAGGCACACTGCTTCAGACATTTGCTGAAATGCCTGATAGGCTTGCGTTATCGACAGTTTGGCTTGAGCCACAAATTAAAAGCTGAGTCAGATCTGATCACAACTTGGAATTGATTCCTGAAATCAAACGTTAGTCTCCTCAAAAATCTGACAAGCGATGAATTATTCAAGCCTTGCCTGGGTATGTAATCATTAGACCCTCTTTGAACATGACCCAAACAATCAAGGAGCAAATTCCCTGGGTAATGTAGCTTTGCATCACTCCTGGCAAACTCCTATAACTAATCTACAAGAGACATTAAGTCCCCACAAGGAAGTATATAAAGGCATGTGTCGGCCTTGAAATAGTCACCTTCAACCTTCAATTTACAAAAAAGAAATCTCAGATTAGGGCAAAACAAGGTCCAATTTTCCAACATTAAATAGATACGTAAACTGTGAATGGCTATAGCATAAATATGCTGCCATCATCTCAGTATATTTTTGAACCTACAAATTTAAACGCCCCCCTCCCGACATTTGTTCTAAATTCACTCAATATGGCTCCCTACATCAATCAACAAAACTGTGACCCTGTAACTACCAAAGCCTCATTATCCCATTTTCTTAAATTCGTGCATACATCCTGTAAAAATGACTCCCAATTTAGCAGAAAATCGGTCCAGCCCTAATGACACCTAAGATAAGATAAGGTTTCTTTATCAGTCACTACTGGTACCGTTTTGCTTTGTCAATAATGATAGAACATATTACCAGTAACCATTACCCTATCTTTGCCAAGGAATCGGTACTGAACTGTCTGGGTGCTGGTTGTTCTAATGGTGACCACTGTCATGAGAAACGATCAGAATCCTCAACAATCTATATTCTGTTTAAGGGAGGTCATTCTGTGACGTCATTCATGTAGAAGCAGTGGAAAAGGGATCGCTCAATCCTTACACAGACCGGCGCTGTTCAGTCGAAATTTTGGTTAAGCGCCAGTTTTCCTTTGTGTTGGAAATTGCAGTTAAATTAGAATGAATTCTACCTAGACAGTAAGTACACAGATCAAGCTAAGGTCACTTACAAGCTTTGTGCCAGGTCAAAAATAGCAAGGACACAGACACAGAACAACATTTTAGATTCCTTTTATTTACCTACAGTTGACAGCGCTGTTTAGTCTAAATGGTGCATTTCTGGTAACTTTCGACAATCTCAAACTGTAAGTTGAAACAGTTTGCAATGTTATCCTGGGAAGGTCAAAGTCGTTTGGTGTGAAGGTCAGGAGAGTAAATGAAGGTGAAAAAGAAATGATGAGGATACGTAGCAGCCGTGGGGAATCGATTTCACCTGACTGTTTGATTACAAAAAACCTTCTTGACATAACAGAACAACTTCAATAGATGTTTCCTTCAGATTGATAGAATCTAACATAGACTCTTCAAAGAAAAAGAAAATAATTTAGGTTTCTAGTTTTCTATCAAATACTATAAATACAGAAATGTTCGTAGTGGTTTTACATGTACATGGTGTATGTTCACGGTTCTGCAATGGCCAATTCACCACGAACTTAAAACCACCGCAGACATTTTTCCATTATAATTTTAGACTACAGTCTATAGTGCTACCGTGAGCTTAAAACCACCGCGAACACTCCATTTTCCCGCTACCGCGAAAGTAAATCCCCAAGAACGTAAATGCATTTACAGTAACCCAATTTCATTTTGAGAATACAATGTAGGTGCACTGGTGTACCCAACCTAAAATGTACACAGCATTAAAATCTAAATAAAGTAGAATGTCTGTGAAACCCCAAACAAATAGTATTCTGCACTCCTGCACCTTCAGTTAAGAAAAAAGTGCACAGCTCCTATTATAGACGTATAAAGGTGCACTTGTACCCTGTATTTCAAACCCCAATGTCTCTTGAAAGCCAACTGGAAAGATTTGCTCATCATCATCATTCTAGTTTTATTCTAAGTCGATATACAAGTGTTCTTCTGGCTAAGAATTAACTCAGAATGTCTAACATGCTACAAGCACAACCCGTAGGGGTAGACCATTACGGAAATGACTGCATCATTGGGATTATCTTGTCTTGTTTTTGATCAATGCTGCAAGAAAAATTGCCTCACTCCCAGCACCCACAAGGTATACTAACTAAACATGATACAAATCATTGTATCCAGTCCTTAGGGCTTCAAACATTTCTAGGGACTACAAGATGAATTCTTGTCAAAAAGTCAGTGCAACGAGCACTCGAAAAAGCTTTATGCCATCACCTGAAGCCTTACGATCCCAGTTCAATCTGAACTATTACCTCATAAAATCTGTAAATCATGTAGACGCCAACCCCATCTGCCCTACCTTCTGTAACATTAGTTCACCTTTATCTACGGGGTGACCTTTATCCATTGTTTGCTTTTAAACATGGTATTTTAGGGATGTCAAGTTGTCAGACTGTGGTTTCAATTTGTAATATTTTCAAATTTCAAATTTTGACGGTTTGAAACCGTTGTACGTTGACCTGATCCCTAAATACTAGTGTCTTTAAAACCAACAGATATAGGTTACCTCACAGCTAAAGGTGCACTAGCGTTAATGCTCTACTTGTAGAACAAACTTCTGAAACCCTTCATCACCTATCATAAGGCGACTCCACTGATCTTAATCCATTAAAAAAAGAATGCGTCATTCATGCTCATTTTCCCCACTATCCCATGACTACACGGTCCACGACTGAAGCGACCGTACGGGTAAACCCCTGCCGCAATCCGACAGGAATTCCCGCCAACAGGTCTGAGCCACGTTCATTAATCATCGCCCAACAATCCGTATCGTCCCGTCTCCATGAGGAATTCCATTAACGTTGCTCCGCCAAGCGTACGAAAAGCGCCAGTCGTAAAGTTGCCTTCACCTAAAGAAAATCTCTCGCATTACACCTTGTGTCAAACAACACCCGTCATTCTTGCTGTACCAGACCAATTTCGAAACCATCCATAATATCAGGGAAATGGTAAAATCTAATTAAAATCTGTTCAAGTAGAGAAGTTATACATTCTTTCTGGTATGTATAGAAAGCAGCAGGTTTCTACAGAAAATCTTTCACATTCCACACTCTTTCAAAATAAATTTGCCAGTAATCATTCCTAGCTACATTATATATTAGACCATTTTTTAAAGCGTTGTTTATGTCAGGTATATGCATATGGTAGAATCTGGATCTGCCTATGCAGTACTGGCCGCACTTTCTTAATAGTACGTAGAACTCTAAAAGTAGCTGTTGTAAAGTTCCTTTCATCTAAAGAAAAACATTCAAATTTGTTATTCTGACAATTGCCAATAATCATTATTAGCTGCCCCAGACTATTTTCAAAACCATCGTTAATGTCAGGTATATGGTAGAATCTACATTCAAATGCAGTAATGGCAGCACTTTTTACTAGTACAACTGTATGTACTAGTAAAGCAGGGGTTGCAAAGTTTCCTTCATCTAAAGAAAAACTTTTTTTTTAAATTTACCATCCCTGAAACAGCAGTAATCACTCAAGCTGCACAAGACCATTTTCAAACACATCTGATTCAATACAGTCAGGCATATGGTAAAATCTAGATCCATCCAAGCAGCAAAAGCTTCACCTTCTTTCGCCTAAAGAAGAATCCTTGAAGTTCACATTCTTTGTTCTTTACCCTCACTGGACCAGACCAGACCACTTTGAAACAATCGATAACGTCAGGCATATGGTAAAATGTAGCCGTGAAGGCTGCACTTTCTCACTTCTGCATATAGAGAGCAACCGTCACTTTGATAACATCAGGTATATACTGGTGAAATTGAGAGCCGCACTCTTACAAATCCAGTGTGGTTTCCAACTCTTCTCAGCTCGCCAAAGATCTCCCATTTGACACTCTTGCCATCCTTCTTTCTTAAGCTTGACAGCTGACGAGTAGAAATATAGATTTATCCATACCCAGTGCAGCACAGCTTCTTTTGGTTGTCACTCCGGGGGAAAGTAGAAATAGAACTGTACTGACAAGAATGTCTCAAACCTGCGGTCTCAGAACATCTCAGAAGTCCATTCTCCAGATACCATCTTCCATTATTTCCCAAGTCATGTTCCACCCAAGAAAGACGTCTTACAAGTGTTTCTCCACTGCGTACAAAGCAGCAATACATGAAGCGATGGATTCCTACTGTAACAGCTCATGTTTTTTCTGGCACTCAAAGCTGTAACGGCTTGCTTCATCTGGTGAAATTGGGCCTGAGAGTGTATCCCTGCCTAAATAAATAAATCTCAAAATTTGGAAGTAAAATTCCAACCATCTCCATATGCATGTATGCAGATATCTTCAAAGAGGACCATACATGGAAACTGGAGCACTTCTCCTTGGTGCCTCAAATTGTAACAGATTAATACTTTCCATGCAAACTTCCGCGAAAAATCCTCTCCAAAAATAGCCTTCACACAAATGCCAACCAAACCCCCATGCTGACACTACCCCCGTGCAGATACCAAACCCCCATGCTGATTTACGTATCTCTCACAAACAGGGCGCTCTTTTTTCTTTCACGTCGTGGTGCAAACTCCATATATCACTATGCACTAAAGACGTGCATGCTAATTGTACGGGCTTGTTAGAAATTGCCGTGCAGTGTTGGTCTGCAAATGAGCCGTAACCAATGGGAAAGTAATCGCCTGTTGGCAATTTTCACACAGGAGGTAGTCATTAGCTAAGGATACATTACCCGCCATTTCTATCATTTGTTACTAACGCCACACCAATTTAATTTCTTGGTTCACGGATTCGCTCGCTCCTATTTTTTGGAAAAAAAATAAAAATAAAAATTACCACTCAGCAAATTTTCACCATTAATGAAATCATTCACTAACTTTCTGGTGTAGCAAATTGGCCTTTAAATTATAAGCTCCTTAAATAGTTAAAATGTGGGTATTAATTACTATTGCAATTATATTTTTCATTCATGAAGAATGGAACAAACATAAAAACTGACACTACTTTAATTTGTAATTTTCAACAAACAGGTGCTGTTACTGTACAGTAATAGTGTTTTTGTACGTTTTTCAAGCTGAAAACTTTTTATTCTTTATTTTTTTCATTAGCCCTTACCTTTACCCCAACCATTTTACAATTTTTATTTTTATTTCGCCCTTGCGCTCCATATTTTTTATGAAAAAATCCGTGAACCAAGAAATTAAATTGGTGTGGCCTAAGCTACAAGTTGTCTATTCCATTTCCTACAGAACATAACGCTAGTTAACCTTTATTCGTTGCGATTTTCATCAAGAGTCAGCTTGTTCCAATCTGGCAGAAGAACAAAGCATAATTTCTGTCTTTATCATGGTGATATTGTTGTTTACCTTTGTCATTCATCCCATCCACGATATAGTTTCTCTCCTGTCATGCTAATATGAAAATATCTCAATTTGAAAACGCCGTCGCGTTGCGTTGAGAACGACCGCGCTCTCGGAGGGCGTGACCTTTATTCGTTCTGACGAGACTCGTTATGTTTGTCCACTGCTAATTACTTTATGCTGAAGCTATTGTTCCTTTTTTGACATGAATGGAGTGCTCTAGATTACAAACTTATACAGGCAACAAAAAAATCCCGACAACTACCGCTGAGTATTTACATCGCACGCAGTAGCGCGTTGGTAAAAAATGAGGTTGTTGGGTCAGTAGACCGTGACGTAAAATCGATCCTGGCGCCATGATCGTTCCATGAAACTTATGCACCTTTTTCGTTGCAACTTGAACGGCGTGCTGCGGCTAGTAACAAGCGGGTAATCATCAGTTTGCAGTACAACCATCTGTACAGTGTTTTGCAGTGTTTTGCACCCTCCACACGGCAAAATGTAATCCGATATATTTGTGTCAAAGTTCTATTCCGGCGGCCAACAACACTAAAGATGAAGGGGTGCGATGTCTGATGTATCACTGTTGTCAATGCCCTGGATCAAAGAACGAAAGATTCCACAATAAATGATATAAAACATTGCTGTCAGACTCGTGGTCGACAAATATGCAGTGCAAATCTTGTTATCGGTGTACCATACCCGTACTGAGACTGTTGGTATCGTCTTCAAGACCGTATTTGCAACAGTTTAACGCTACGCCTGGCTTGGGACTTTAACATTTTGAAAAAAGGGGACCAGAGTAAAATCAATTAATTTGTCGATGTTCAATATCATTTCCATTCTTGGTGGTGCATAAAATGTTTAATAGATGGCTGCTTAATGATCTAAGAGAGTAAGGCGAGTTAGTGAGTTATTAAAGGTAAGTTTAAGAAATACCTAGTAATGTCGTCATCCAATCTTTTTCCCGCGCTTGCGACCGTAGGTTTCTGGGGAAAAAAACATGGCGACGTTCGATCGTGCGCGGGAGGTTTTGGCAACAAAGAGACGGTTTTCGACAATTGATCACACTTTGAGTCCAGTTACTGGTTAGCAACACAAACTTTATTGAGTTGTCTTGTGCATGATAATTGTGAACTAGAAGCGGATGTGATAGATCTCTGCCATTCCAGCTAACAACGCGGTGATGCAATCTGATCCCATGAAGCGCTCAGTCTATTACAATAAGGGACGGTACGTTTTTGACCTCGCTGTTTTCGAATGCGTGGTCATCGGAGCCTTTTCATGAATATTCTGAACACTTGAGTGTCTCGGTTATGCATCCCTGTGGTTATTACTGATGTTGCATTTATCGTATCTCCGTAGATTCCCTGTTTTTGAAAAAAAACGAATTAAGGTAACTGAACGAATAAAGGTTAACTAGCGTTACATGTAAAATGACATTTGTAGACAGTGAAAGGCCAAATTGCTATGTTTTGAATCAATTTGAATAATAACGATAACATTGTACAACTCATAGGCCTCATAAAGACATAACATTTCAAACTGGTCTTTACGGAATAAAAACAAAATGTAATATGAGGTATCAGTAGGTAAAACACTGTGGAATAACAGTCTTGGGAACAATGTACATGACATTGTATAGTATTACACAGTATAAATTGAAAGTGAATTCACCATAATTGATGTCTGATACAGAATACAGGTCGTTTCGTTACATCGTCTTTTCGTTACACGTCATTTCGTTACATCATGGAGTCATTTCGTTACATCATGAAGTCATTTCGTTACATCATGAAGTCATTTCGTTACAGATTAAATTCAGGCCGTTATAGTACTTCTTACAATTACTTTGCGTCGTAACAAAAAGCCGGGACTCAAAATTCAATTCTTTTTCTTTCTTTTGGCAGGTATTGAACGCCGCTAAGCGATGGAGGCGTTGACGGGCCACGCTGCATGTCGGCCCGTCGGGTCCACTGCCGGGTGCGCCCACTCGATGTACATGTATTAATAAATGTCGGCTGACTGTTCGATCAAATCAATATACACAGGCTGCTAGGAAAATCCGTGACATAATCTACTTCGTTTTTGTGGAAATATCCTGCTTTCTGGTATACATGTATTTTTTTTAATTAAGAAAAGATTTCTGACTGAATATAAATATGAAAGATTCAAAGTAAAGCTGGGTTAAGATACATTGCAACAACAGAAGTTCTTCTAAATGGTACGGCCATCTTGGATCCGAGCCGAGCCGCAAATTATTCCCCGACTCACCTTTCCCGAATTCGCATTTCCCCGGTAAAAACTTAATCGAATACCCTTTCTAGAAGATATAGAAACATTGAACAGTGTTAGTAGAGAGATATGAGAAACAGGGACGTGTTAGGGATGAATGGTATGTGTCTATTGGTATCACGGAACGGAACAAAACCGAACGATAAAAAACAAACATGCATATCTAACCAAAACCAAACGTAAAATTGTGTGTCCAGTCACGTCTCTAATGTCAACCCAGGAAGATCAACCTGAAAACGATAACAGGAAAACACTTATAGCGTGTAACATGCGACCAAGATAGGATAATAATCAAATGTAACGAAATGACCTTCCCATGTGTAACGAAATGACTTCGTGATGTAACGAATCGACTGTAACGAAAAGGCGATGTAACGAATCGACCGGTTACCCTGATACAGCTGTTTTTACATGTAATATTAATTATTTGAAGCTCTTTTGAAGAGTAGTTTGCAGTGCAGGCCCACACAAATTTTCTTGCATGATGGGCGATTGACTGCTAAGTAAGAAGACATGCAAACATTAGTGCTTATGGTCATTTGCATATTGCCATTTTCTACAATCTTTACGTGTCTTATATTGGGCCTGTCAGCAGGACAGCCTCTAAAACAGAACATCACTCAATAAAACATCTAAGCCAGTTCCATAAAAGCATTAAAAATACTCCAGCTTGCTGATTTATGACCTGATAACTTCACATAGACACAGTGGCCTCAGTCATGGTTCGGGTTATTGACTTCAACTCCATAGTATTGAGTTTTGACAGGTCTAAATGTTGTGCCCTTTGGAAAGGCACAGCACACCAATTTCCACACTCAACTAAGTATATAGCTTTGACTTAGGACGTCCCTCGGTGAGACATGAAATTGACGTCCCATTTTGGAGAACAGCTAGACCCTGAAGCCTGAACTAGACCTGTCGAGAGCCCACCGTACTTATCAAACAGAGTAAGCGGTTCTTTCTAATATGAGTGGATCAAATACTTGTATATCTATGGATATGCAGCTTGTACTATCAGTACAAACCTGGTGTGTTACACCACGAGGCAACCTTACAAATTCATTCCTAACATTTTGGGACTTTGTACTAAATCTTTAGATGTTTTAAATTGATCCTGAGCTGTTTCAACTAAATCTTCAGATATTTCAAACAATCTCTAAATGCTTTGAATGACTTTCACAATACTTTGAAGAATTTCAAGTTGCTTTCCACACACTCAAGATCCAGTTAATGTAACCATCACATGTTTCATCTCCTGTGCTATCAGTGTGAACAGACATGACCGACTTGACACATAAGTAGCCAAAGTTGTCTCCCTGCATGCAGAAACAAATCCATGTGCACCGTTTCCCAAATTCAAGGAATTCAAAATAACGAAACCGTGCCCTTTCATACTTGTGTAGCTTGACATCATCAATTTTTGTCAACAAGGAGATTTGCAAGATTCTTTAAGTATACATGTCAAGCTTTCTTGTTCATAACATATATTCATTTTGAGTCAGAAGCGACCCAACCATAACCCCAGCTGTAGAAGATGACATTTGGCACTTTGGATTACTTTGATATGCCGTAATTGCTCAGGTGCGTTCAACTGAGCTTAATATTTGATCCGACCCAATTTCTGACATGAGTTGGTTGACACACACAGGTGTGGGCCTCTTCAAGGGATGGAATAACGACATGTAACATTTTGCATCCAAGATAAAAATGTGAACATTCACTAAGTTGGTACCTAAACCTTTGACTGTAATTCAAAAGTGGAGAGGGGGAATCTTGAATGAAGGGCTGGAATAACAACTTGTAATATTTTGTATCAAAGACAAAAAATGTGAATAACTAAGTTGGAACCTGAACCTTTGACTGTGATTCAAAAGCATGGTTGTCAAACTACAACACAGCTAAAAAAAAGAAGATTACATGTAAAGCTATTGTGTTTGATTACGCTCTAACTTGTAGGCCTATCTAATTGCACTAAAACCACTGGCACACTTCATGAACATTTTTTCTATATATGTGAAAGTCAGGAGCAATAAAACAATCTGATTCTCAAGTTTTTATCCAGGGGTATCTAAAAAATAGGTCATAGCTACATAAAATTGAAAAAATGAACACTTCTTTTATTTCACACAAAATACAAATTTAGCACTCTATACTATACATGTAGGCTACTTTTGTTATGATAGCGGTTGCAGCCATAATTTGTGGAAATGACAGAGGGGTAAAAATTGCGGCGCAGTCTTGAGAAATGACTGATAGGCTGTCAAACCAAGTCCATTACTTCTCAGGGATGACCGATTTCCGAAGTGAAAGTGTTCAGCGCCGGGTGAAATTACGTCTTGACGTCACAGGCGGGAAAGCGCAAGGGAAAGTTTTGGATTACCCGCACTTAGGTTAGCTACACAGAAATCACGGATTGGAAGGGAAAGGAAGTTCAAGCAAGAGGTATTGATCTTGTAAAGCTTACATTTCAATCATACTTTTTTTCTTCTTTTTTTCGAGAAAAAATTGCACTGCAAAAGGATGCGAGGAAGGAGAGCAACAGACCAGAGTTTTAGACAATCTTAAGTTAAAATGGGATGTTCCAAAGACTGGTCTCCAGACTGATATCTTGAAAAGATGATAGTCACTTGTACAAGTGTTATGTCAATTCTTCACAAATGTGGTAAAACTGAATGAAAAATAGATACTTGTTAATAGAAAAAGTTTCTTGAGGGGGAGAAATAATTGTCCGAAAGGTCACCATTGAAAACTGTGGTCACATGTTGTGGCATCCCTGGTCAATCTGAATTCTATTCTTGTCAGAGAACCTGCTCCCCAAGGCAATAAGGGGACATGTAATAAGAGTATGATAGAGAAGTACTCCCCTTTATGAGGGAAATACCTGTTACTCTTCCACTGGTCATTAATAGAAGGGCAGGTATTATGGCTACAGAACATAAATTACATTGGCAAGTTTGAGGAGGTCAGGCTTGGATTATTCCTATGGAATTTTCCTCCACACATTTCCATAAATTGAGAATGCTATCTCTGATATCACTTTGGACATCCTAAACTTAAATATGAAAACTATACGATTTCTATCTATCTATCATGAATTGTTTTTAAAGTACATTCAAATTACGGGGCAAAATTCCCCAGCTTTTAATTTGCTAACATACTTTGAGCTTGTAACTCTTTGCAGAACACAACATGTGGATTACTCTCAAATTTCTCCATTCTGTCCTATCCCATAACCAATACAAATTTGGTGTCCAACAGCTACATGAGTAGGGAGAATGTTTAGATGTATCAGTTTCTTGACCTTTGGTAAAAATGCAGGTTCACTAGCCGCTGGACCAACCAAATCAAATGGATGTCGTGACACACCTGACAACCGAGCGGACACTTGAACTTGCCTTAATGGCGAGGATTGGACATGCCATTACAGAACTGTCTGTTCCTGCCTCCATCCTACTTCATCTTCAGCAAAGCTATTAGTTCCCTTGGTAACAGGCCTCGCCCAAACCCTTCAGAATTTTCCCCCTGCTGTAAAAATCACGTCGGAACTGAAGTGTAGATTAATTTTTTTGTGTGTGTTAGAAGAAAGGCTAAAAGAGATGGAGGAAGATACAGCCATAAAATCTGAAAAACAAGACAAATTTCTGCAACTTTCAGGTTTGGACACCCTACCTGAAAAATGTTTAGTCACTAGATGTTCTTTGTCTATGGAATTTATTCAACAATGTGTCAAATATTCTGTCCCTAATTGGACCCTTATCAGTTGCAATTGGAGAATTGGGAAAACTGGGGGTATTACATGTAACTACATGTACTACTACGTTGGGATCAGGGCTCTAGCCAGCTCTACATTTTTTTCGTCAGCCAATTCCCATTGTCGCGAAAACACTATTCCAGGAGTTAGAGAGACTGAACTGAAACCTTGAAAAACGGGTTTTAATGAGATTATCGTATGCGAAAGGGCACCGACACACATTGTCAACAATCATAACAATAGCAAAACAAACAGTGTGTGGCTTTTATGACCGTGGACGGCGTCCCCAATTTGCAAGCAGCCTGTAGCTTTCACCAAGGAGCTTTTATCAGATTTTTGTCCGTTATAGTTGACGGATTAGTTTTAAACTTTTCCGTCACACGCAGAAATTTCCGTCAGTTGACGGAAAAACGGACGCTGGCTAGAGCCCTGGTTGGGATGAAAAATGTTTTACCCCATCAATCCCAAAATTGATAGGAAACTGTTGAAAATGTACTTGAATAAGCTGAAAAATGACATATTTCACCAGGAAAATCAACAGCATGGGCTCCCAAACAATGAGTGAGACAGAAACAATTTTGAAGCTGAAGACAGCCTGGCAAAACCCTTGACAAATTATTCCCATCTACGAGAGTATATTGCCCGATGGTTCTTACTAACATAGTGCAAAGTTCTATGAATAACTTCCATAAGGCCCTGCAGCAAGATTCGCCAACACACTCTGGTTCCTGCCTGTTACTAATGACAAGCTCATGAGGGACTTAACTCACTCTGCCCACAGCAAGGCCAATTACAATCACATGACATGATACTGATAGAACCCTCTAGACTACATCAAGTTTGCCAGGATTTAACAGCATTCCACTAGGGCAAAATCTAAATCTGTCATCTTGCAATTTACTTGTGATAAAAACATACCCCGAGCAAATGAATTTAGAATTCTTAATCCATATTCCTAGAAGCCTGTTGAATTTTCGAAGTTTCTGAGTCTGGTGTGAAATCCTCCAGGACATTTTCTGCAGATGTTTCTATGATATTCAAAAAATCACAAAAAAGTTATCCGAGTCCTTAAAAAGATAGAAGAAAGTCCCAACCAAGGCCCCACAGGTAGCTCCATTATTTTCATATTGCCAGATGGGTGTGTGTGATGCTAATCCTTTAGATCTTAATATGGGGGAATGGAAAAAAATCTTCTTAATTCACAAAGACAGTGCTATACAAAGTCTTCTCGTCTTATCTTGTATGCAATATGTTCAGAATTCACATTTTAAGTGCATGAACCTTTTGACACTCTCCCTTCTTTTGCCAGGCATCCTATTTGAATGGTGACAGTGTCTCCATGAAAAACTATCTTTCTACGTCAGAGAAAACTAACTACAGGTTGTACTGTTCTAAAAAAATATGGACCTGCAATCCAAAACACTTCTTCAATTGCAGTTTAAAAGGTGGGTATTCAGAGCCACAGCCTATAGGACTCCCACAGTGCCAAAGGCCACATGTACATGTCAACAAAGTGTGTCCAATTTCAAGCCATAATAATGACAGATGCCTGTAACCCATTTCACATGAAAGACATTCCCATGGCAACGACTCGTCAATTCGTGTTGACAGGAACATTTTCAGACAGTTAGGTCAAAGGTCAGCCTGCAACATTGCCCTTTTGGTCTAGAATGCAATTTCCCAGGGACAGAAGTGGAAAAGGTCTTGTAAAAGCGTTGCATAATGCAGAAAGTGTCCTCCAACTTGTCTCTCCTAGTAAGAACGGTAAGCCGTATTCATCCCACAAGCTTCCTACGTCTGGTTAGCAAAACATCCCAGAGGATACATAATCGATTTTTGGGGCTGGTCATAATTCACTCAAAGTGGAGGTATGTAATTAATACAGGGTACCTACTTGTATAACATGCTCAAAATGTGTATTGACATAACTAGAATGCTTACATTAAGGTCTCTAAAGACTTGAATTGATATTAAAAACATGACATAAATCCATTTATGTGTAAATTTTAGCACCTTGAAAATTAAAATCATGCTCTTCTGGCTGAGTTTTTTGTTTTCTTCCAAAATTCTTTCATGATGCTTAAACTTAGCGGGGCACTATGATGTTGACGTACTGAATCAACAAACAACAGGAAACAGATTCCTCCCACTTCACAAGGGCTTCAATCATTGTTCTTTGGAACGCATTTGAGAAATTTTTCTGCCAAATTTCTGTCATGATGTTTAACATTAGAGCAGCAACTACATTCCCTCGATGTACTGAACCAACGTACCAACAGTCTTCTCACTAGACAAGGGCTTCAATGTTCTTTAGAACACATTGGGGAATTTTCTACCATATTTCTTTCATGATGTTTAACCTTAGAGCAGCAACTTCTTTCTCTCAATGTACTGAATCAATGTACCAATGACAGAAAACAGATGTCTTTCCACCAGACAAGGGCTTCAATGCTCTTTGGACTACATTCAAGAGAACCTTTTCCTAATTCCCTTCATGATGATTTACCTTAGAGAGGAGTCTTTCTTTCTCCTAATGTACTAAATCAACCTACAAAAAGAAGCAGAATCCATCCCACTACACAAGGGATTTCACATTCTTGGGACTACACTTGGGGAAATCTTTTCTGTGTTTTTTTTCTTGATGCCTCGCCTTAGCAGGGCAAAATTCATAGTCCTGCAATGTTCACCTCAAATTTAAAGTTAACTGCTGTCTAGATATGCAAGTTTGGATTTTTTAAGACAAGCTTAATGTCACGCATTGTACATGATATATTAGCTGTCTTCTAACTCGTCCCATTACTAATGTATAAGCAGAAATTGTACTACATCAATAATAATGAACATATTATGTCAAGGGAAAACATAGGATTAGGAAGAACGAAATTCAATTATAAGGCCAAGGCGATACAGGATGTATCAGTACGTACCGTAATATCATAACTCTATATCTTAATTTGAATCACAAAGCTACTACGATGACAAATATCGAATAACCTTTTTCAAACTTTGTGCCAATCTACATTTTCGTACATGCACAAATCTTATTAAGTCCCAGCTTAAGTCAGGAGTAAGAAGGTTAAAGTTCCTCCCTCTCATAACAAATTTATCATTCTGATCCCGACTGCAATCAAAAAACTCATATTACGCAATATGTAACCACACCATTGCAAATTACTTGGGAAAATGTAGGAGAAATTGGATCCGACTAATCTTCAGCAAGAAGCACCTTTAGCTGTAAACCTATTCCCACGACCGACTCCTCACATCCTGATTTGACTTATTACGACAGATAAAGGTATTGGATGGCAACAGTTGAGACAATTACTTCAACATACAGGGACCTTTACCAGACTAATCAGCGCACACTGATAAATCACGAGATTGATTGAAACTTCGTCACTAAGTGGGAAAGAGAAGTAATACTAGTCACCAACGAGGATGCAACAATGTCATAAAAATTATGCCACAATGGAACAATTATACATTGCCCTAATGACAACAGCAGATAATTTCTTAAAACATCAGTAGAGAAGAAAAAGGAGGTTCCGCCACCAAGAAAACTACACATATGTTGAGGACAAATTTCTATTTGCAGTATTCAAAGAAGCAAAGCTGCAACAGCTTTGATAACCATGTGGTCGTAACTTCTTCCTATCTCCGACAATGGAGGGAAATCATTAGAATTAATAAGAAACTACCACAGGCAATAAATGGGAAACCTGACCCAAATACTCTCCATGTAGAACTCCCTCCTGGCTGTAATAAGCTGTTTCCAATGCATAGTAGATGTCAGTGATGTACAGTGTTGAATCGGTGGCATCCGCGGGAAACGCTCCAAAGCAATCACCAGTAATCCTCACCAATCTTGTCGCTACATCACGATACTGCGTTCCCAGTTTGGCCGGTAGATTCAGACATTTTTCCTCAAAACTCCTCGCAGATATGACGTCAAATGGACTTAGATCCAGCGAAGAAATAACAACCCACATCCATGTTTGAAAAGAGTGCTGACAGGTTCCTGTTGTTATCCATGCTTCACCTCTAGAGGGTGGATGATTGTATGTACGTCTGCGTGGGGAGAGAGTCTCTGAAGGGGTTCCACCCAATCTAATCAAAGCAGTTCATTCCCACAAGCTTTGCAAGCCACGTCTCATCAGGAGCAATGTGAATACAGAAGCACCCTGTTGGTAAAACATGTCTGCTCTCTCCTTGGTGCTGAAATCTCAGTTATGGTAGAGGTGGTGGTTGCTGCACGCTGAAGTCCAAAGCTGCAACTGCCAGGGATTTGTGAGTGGACTGGAAGGGTATTCCTGGCTGTCCTCACCCATAGCTGCCAGTGCACTGTCAGCATGACCGGAGTATTGATCAGGGAGGGCCGTTTGAAAATGTTGCCTCAGAGAGGGACTTTTGGCTGATAATCTGCCAATAACGCTGTAACGACCAATGCCTCAACCCTGCTGTCCATTCAAGCAATAAAGAATCCTTACCCCAAGGAAAAAAAAAGACTGCTGGAAATAGTTTTTCAATAAGATATCTATGAAGATAACAGAGCAAAAATCCAAGGTTTTGCCTATGCACTGACACTAGTACAAGACATAAATTGTGAAACAGTTTCACATTTATCAAACAGCAAAATGAAAGAACTGGGTCTGGGTTTTTCTTCTTCTTTATGATAAACCTTTAGTAAACCCTGACCTAAAAACCTAAAACTTCCCTGCAACAATAATTAGGCGGCAAAATCTCCTCACAAGTCAATTGCTGTGGACAATATAGATGTTGCAACAAACAATGTAGAGCTGTCTTGATAAATATAAAAATTTCCCCTCCAAACAAGAATGAGTGCAATTCAATTACTGACTTATTAGATTTTACTGTTGTGTAAAGGAAGTGAGGCTTTCTCAATACAATTACTTGCACCACTTCAAGAAAATTAAGCAAACATCATTTTGCTAAAACCTCTAAAAACCTTGAAACAAGAAATCTGACAAAGAACAACAAATGACCAGAAATCAGTTGACACTTGGGAAGGACAGTCCAATTTATGATATTCAAGAACACTGTTGTATGAAACTGTTCCTATAGACTTCTTAACACCCCCCTTATCCAAGAGCTACATTTTGTATGACCATACATGTAGTATGTCCAAAGCAATACACAAAGACATCAAAATAACTGCAGTACTAAACATGCTGCTGGGGCCACCTATCATCATCACAAATATCAAGACAATTTATCCAGTTCTTCTCACGTTCAAAGTACAAAGAACAACATTGCCGAAATCCTTGCAACTAGAAATAACACTACAACATCTGGCTCCCCCCAAGGCAATGTAAGAAAATTAAAGTTTGAAGGGATTTTGGTGCAGGATTTTCAATGATGTGCAATTATACATGTCATACATGTTCAAATGCTGTGCGATTTGAATAGTCAGCTGAATCAATCTAAATCAATCATTATCACTTTCTCTCTACCACTTGCAACTGACACCATGTTGTAAGTGCTGCATGATAATCACAGCCTGATATATGCTGTTACATGAAGAATGTTAGAGTGTTTGATCCCCATACTGTATTTCTTGCATAAATAACACTTCAAAATTCTACTGTACATTCTGGACTAAAGGATGTACTTTTGAAACTTTTCAAATTGTGAAAGTTGTCCAGAAAGGTGCTGCCAAAGTCAGTTAAAAAAAAAGTTAAAGTCCTTCCCGCGCCTGATGGCGCATAGGGCGGGGCCCATCTCCGTTTCAATAGTTCTTGGGCCACACAACGCAATCTCTACAGCAGGGGGCTAGTCCACTGGTAGTGGTGTGTGTTCAACTTCCATACTCTTTCCCGAATGCTGAGTGCTAAGCAGAGAAAGCAGCATGTACCATTTTTAAAGTCTTTGGTATGACTTGGCCGGGGATCGAACTCACGACCTACCGAATGCAAGGCAAACACTCTACCCACTAGGCCATTGTACCAGTTGTGCCAAAGTCAGTAGCCATGCTCTAGTTGAGGTCCAGACAAAATGAAAAGAGGACACCGAACCAGGACGGAACCCAGGGGAACAAGGGAACAGGCAGCTTGGAACAGCACCGAAAGATGAAATAATCCTTATGCAAGAAAATAAACAGCACTTTTATAAAAGAATATGTTTCATTGATGCATCATTAATACAGGCAGTGAAATATGCACCAAGCTCTGCAATATGGCCCACAATCTTCTGCAGAACATCCCACAATATTTTGCAGAACTCTTTAAACAAAGTTGCCCAAATTCCTACACCTAGAGATTGCATGATACTTGCATTCTGCAAATGGAAATATCAATAAAGACTGAGCGCTATTCAAGATCATCTCATGATAAGTGACGTCCAAAGTAGTACAAACATCTACTCCAGACAGAAGTTGCACCAACCACAATGTCAGGGATACTGAATTCCAGAAGGAAAACCATCCTTTCATGCACACCATTTTACTAGGCAACACCAAGAACAAAGGTTATCTTGAAGTTCTTAAGAACTTTCTAAGCTGACCAACATGCTCTGAATCTTTATCAAGAAGATCTCAAGCCATTTCTGCGCAGTATTCAATGTAGATCAGAAGCACTTCCAGTAAAACCTCTTCTATGCCATTGAACAGAGCAGAAATCTGATTTTATAAATGCATTGAAGGGACCTGTAAAAAGACCAACATTTTTGAATATACATGGGATACTTGAAAGATGACATCTTTCTATACCGTCTGCAATCCACACATACCCTGGAAGATGAAGATGGCATGAAGAATGTCCATGGAGGGCCTGCAATTTCCATACCTTCTGAAAGATGGCATTGCTGTTTGAACTCCTTATACAAGCTGCAATATGGGTGGTCCTGCTGGGTGGCGTTGTTTCTCCATGAGTGAGTCCTTACGTTTAACTGTTTGGATACCTACCTGAAGAATCTTCAATTTGGTTATATGTTGTGAATGCTGGTGTTGTGTGTTTTTGTCTGTCCAGTATCTTGTTTCTTTTCAATGGCCTCCACATGCTATCGAAGAACTACTTGTAGTAAGAGTATTAAATTTTTGCTAATTTGTTTCTTTGATATTTATGTTTGCTTTCTATCATAATTTGCCATGTACATATTGCAATTTCTGAATATGTAGGGTTGTTTATTTGTCTGATTGGACAGTACTTTCATATTAGCAGATTTATTGTAATAATGTGCTGTATGTATTGGAATATTATGTTCCAGTTTTTAGTTCTGCTTCCCATTTAATTTCGACATTATTGACTTCCTTATACTTCACAAAATAACAGCTGTTTTCTCTTGTTTTATTCTATTTTCTAAATGCCTTTTTCATTGGTTGCTTCTGAAACTCTTTTTTTCCTAATTCTTTCTTTTATGCATTATTCTAATGGTTTCATGGTGAAAACGTTAAAATCAACTTCAATAACTGTGAATCATATGATTTGCAAACCATCAAGGTAACTGACCATTGGATTACTAGATATAAACATATTTCAAGCACCAAGCTTATGGTTTTCAAGCTCCAAGCTTACGATTAGAATCACTTTTAATTTCATTACTTTGCTGATTTTTGTTCTATTACACCCTGGCCACCCCCACATGAAAGTCCACATGTCCTTCTTTAGAATAAGTAAGTTTTTTCATCAGAGTAATCAAGGTAGCTTGTACAACAGCTGAACAACTTTGTACAATCTTCCTAGAATACCCCCATCATAAAATGAATCAGCCCATTTTCAGTGATTTTAGGTGCATGTATGGACCGATGAACTTAACTGGTAGGGGTGGGCAGGTTCTACTCTACGTATTTAGCAAGCACACCCGGTTTGCTCACCATTTTCCAATTCCAACCTTTTCTGTTGCTGCCGCTTTTTCCTGCATTTGAGCGCTACACAAGGCAAAACAAGTAGGTTAGCCCTTCTCTGGATGCTACAAGTTTACCTGTAGTAGTTTGCGTGCACTGTGCATTATTCTCTGACTCTCTCAGTCTTTTCTTTCTGTTTCTGTATTATATGTACAGCTGTGAAGCATTATAACAACACATGCTGGTAGTCTTTATACCATAGAGTATCTGCAATGACTTACCTTGGTGGGCTCTAACCACCATGCCACTGGAAGCAAAGCATGATTGGTCAAGACAAGTCACATGACAAAGCATCCATCCAACTGCACCTGGCAGCTGACATCACAAAAACAAACCATGGCAAATGTTCATTAGCTGTTCCATTGAGTTTGAAAATGTAGAAAGCTACACTATTTCTTTCACAATGTCATTTCTATTAAAGCTGCATTGACCAATGTTGACCAAGATACAATGTACCACCACTGTATGATACCATACAAGAGTCAGAGTTCCACGAAATGGAAGAATGAAAACTTGTGATGTCAGCTACAGGGAGCACTACCTAAGTTCCATTTTTTGTCTATCTGTAGGCAAGATTCAAACCGTTCAATGGTCAGGATTTTTTAGCTTAGCTAGAGTGTAAACTTTCTCTTTGCATGAAAAATTTTCTAGAAAGATTTCCTTAAATTGCCACCATTTTTGAGAGGTTTTAACTTTCTCTTCATCCTTGTTTTCAGATTTTTTATTCACTTTTAAACACCAATTACTAACAGCATTCTTATGAAAGGCAACATACTTGTTTAAAGCTGAAAAAATTCAAATACCATGACACCAACAAAGGCAGTTCATATGTTGGCCATACTTCATATCCTAGCATGGTTTAGTGGCATGGGTTCAACTACACTGGCCAAATGAGAAACACTGAAATGCCTGTAGCTTCTTGGTCAAATAAGCAATTTTAGATTTTTGTGCATAACTCCCCATTTGATGCCATTTTGAACAACAGGCTTTTGCAAGAATCTGGCCAACACACAGAAGAAGGCATGAAACTTTCTATTTTCAAACAGGTCGTAAAAAGAAAACAGATCTACAAGTTCAATGACACAAAGTCTTACCTTTCTCGCTCACACTTTCACTTTCCAGTTCAACGTCGTCACAACTTGTACACTCCGGCGTAGATCGGATTTCCTCCTCGGAACTGGACAGTGACTGCTGACGAGCCCGATCGCGTTTGCTCTTCCGATGTTTGTGCGGTTTGGGAGGCGGGGGCCTGCTCACGTGCTCCGACTGGTCCGAACTGAGGGAATCGTTCCTCAGCATCGTCTCGTCGCGTTTCTGTTTGTACGCCGAGCCGGGTGCTTCCAGGTGCCCCCCGCGCCGCCCGTGAAGGTCCTGAAGTTTATTGCTTTCGTAGACGTCCCGGCCGTTTGCATACCGCGGCGAAGCAGGCCTCCCTGTTACCATGGAAACATGGTTAGCGCCGTGACCCCTTGGTGCCCTACGCCCACCCTGAGTACCGTAATCCATCGTTTCTAAATGAGGTTGCGAAGCGTACTGCCTATATTTAGCCGGATATAAATTTCCTCTGCGATAATCTTGCTCTTCTATGTATTGTTTAGACCCATACGGACCCGCTGAGGGTGAACGGGGAAGCCCACTTTCATTTGGACTCAGCCTACTCTGCCGTGAAGCACTCCTACCTTCACGATAATGTTGCGGTTCCCCGGTCATGCGTACATCCACCATGCTGGGGCGGCGTTCCCTTTCCCGCGGAAGATCCCCGACACTGGGCCGTCGTTCCCGGGAAGAATTCCGTGGCGGCTCTAGCAGCTCAGCAGAATGCTGTCGAATAGCAGGTCGCCGCTCTCGTCCTTCTCTCGTTTCTCTCATTCCCTCTCTCCCTTCGGCTTGCCTAGTAGGTAGTCTTTCCTCCGGTGGAAGGGATTTGGGCGACCCATCTCTCCGTTTACGCGGATCGCGTTCTGCGCGTACAGCGTGATCGTTGCGAGTTTGGGGCTCCTGTTCTCTTATCATCTTGTTCTCCGTAATGACCTGCTTCTGTTGTGTCTGTTGAACGTCCTTTTTCCGCGCATTGTCACCGCGATTTTGTCGTTCTAACGTGTTCACATCAGCTCTCTGGGAGCCCCTCTGGGGCGGTTTATCAGTGTGTGGACTGGCACGGGAGTCCAAATTCGTGCTCCCAGATTTATTTTGATCGATACTGAGAGATCCCACCCCAGAATCCTCCCTTGTCTGGTAGCGTCGTGTCCCCGACTCTTCCCCTCCCCTGGTGGAAAACTGCCTATGTAAAGCCCGTTGTTTACTGGTGGGAGTTAGTTTTTCACTACTTGCATCTTTTTCCTTCTCGGGATCCTTGCCCTTATCCTGACCGGGCAAATTGCCCGTCTTGGCATCGTCTTGAAATCTGGCTCGCTTCTCCTGAGGACGCCCCTCCGTGTCGGAGCGGGTGCCCTTTTCGTTCTCTTTGTTTGCAGCGGAATTCGTACCCATGTCTTCTAAATCTAAGGAGCCCGGTCTTCCAGTGATCCAAGCTCCAGACTTCATCTTGATCTCTTGCTGCTTGCGGCAAAGGTTGCATATCCACATGGTCTGTGGAAGAGGAAGAAAAGATATGTTTGTGAATAATTTCATCGGGTTGGTAAATGGCTGAAAAACGAATGCATTTACAATCACATGTTTACAGGATCCAACATTTCAGCAACCATCTTTCACCTTCCTCAGGGTAATAATTACAGGTTCTAGTCTCAACATGAAAATTGGACTCCTTGTTCATCATTTAAGAAAATATGTACATGTTTAGTGTTGCATGTATCAATCCAATCTATCTGATCAATTTATCAAGTACACTAAATGTTGTCATGTTCATTTTGTGTGTTAAAATCTTCCATATAATGATAATTAACTAATATTGAAAATCATACCCTCATTATTCATCAATCATAAACAATGCCGTAAATCACATTGCAAAAAATCTTTACTAGCTTTAATAAATCAAATCAATAATAACAAAATCACACTAGTGACAGGTATATACATCATAAAGAAATCCTCATAGATTTTCAATCAATCAAATCATTGGTGAAAGCCAACATTCATTTATTGGTTTTTGTTCACCATGTAACTAAAGGTACAAAATATTGACTTGAAGCAGCCCATCCGACATTGACTTTGCCCTAATGAAGAATTATGGTTGATTTAGCCGACATTATTACCCTGATTGCTTTCTGCCCTCTCAGACCAAGGGTCAAACCACAATTGATGTAATGGGGGACGTTTTAATGCCCATTCAGCAAGACCTAGCTTCAGTGGGGAGCTACAAGGTTTGCAGGGCTCCAAATACATTTCTTAATTTGCTGCAAACCTACAGAAGTATAGGTGTCATTCAGAATCTGGTGTCACATCCATTATGTTTTCCCTGTGGTAAGGAAAAACATTGTTTTTGCTGGAGTGTTCTTTTTCTTTCTATAGGGCGAAGCTTATGTTATAGTTTAAATGCATGTGAGCAGCTAGACAAAAGGCTTCGGGGAAACATTTTGCATTTTTGCAAAAATGTTGTCTTTTATTTATTTCTTTGTTCAGCTGTTTACAAACAGCCAGGGCTGCCCAACTAGCCATAGGCTATTGTCAAGGGCTAACCCTGTACATGTTCGCACATGTTGTCTTTCTAGTTCTTTTGTTTTCCTTTATTCAATTTGAGAAAAATTTGAACAAAACCACTCCGTTCGTTTGCAACAGTGAATTCATAAATAGCAAAAGTGGACGTGGAGTGTGTTCTATATAAACAATGGAATCCTTTGTGATAAAACTAAGAAGGCTGTGTGATATAGGAAATCATCACCCGGTCCAGAACACACACATAATTGAACGTTATTGCGGCCCAGGTATGACATAAACAGTAATTATCTACTTCAAACAATATAGCAGACACAGTTTTTATCAGCCCTTTGGTTCGCTGACAAACGGTTACCCTTGGGTATCTATCAACTGTACTAAGAGCCTAATGGTGTCAAAGGTCAGATGACTTGATAAGGTCAGAGGTCATCCAATAAAGGACAAATGTGTCAACCAGTACAAATGTGCTCTACATATACTGGGAACAGCATTACGGTAAAGTACAAAATCAATGGCTGCTATATTGTTAGGTTATCATGTCACTTCATTCCAATTTGCGTTTTCAGCAAAATAAAAATTTACAACAAATGGTCTAATCAATACCCATTTGTTTCTATCTTTCCATATAGACATATATAAAACCTTATCTATATCACTTATATTTTATCTGATATCAGAAAACATATGAGATACTTCATTAAAACTATATATAAAAGATACTTCAACAACTGAACAGATTTTGTAAGCTATATTATTCAGATAACATCCACTCTCTGTTGTCCACTTTCTTTCTTTGACTGACTTGTGGATACTAACTGAAAGGGAAGCATCTGTTTACAAAACCTAATCCAGTTGTTTTTTAAAGTAACTTTTGCATTGTGTAAACATCTTAGTATCTGGATATCTTACCTTCTTCAACACATCTGACAGAGATACTATATTGATTCATCTTTAAAATGAACTAAGTCATAGATTCCATAATCTTCACAATTCAGAAGAAGACAAATATCTTTTTTAGATTTATATTTTCATAATTCTCCTTTACAATACACCTTGATTGAGAAGACTCTGCTAAATGTGGTTAAGGTTTCTATATAGTGGGTGTGGCCTAAGACTAGCTGTCAGCCAATCAGAAAATCAGCTTTACCTTAAGAAAAAAATTAGAAGATTCTCTGATTGGCTGACAGTTGGTTAGAGGCCCAAGGTATAGGCTGCAAGAGAAGCTCTGCATAGAAGACTGGATTTCATGGTCAGGATTCCTTAGTAGCAAGAAGGTTAACTATTTTGCCATCCTATGCATGAGCCAGAAACATGAAACATACTTTTCATTTAGAACAGCCTGTGACAATAAAGCCAGAGCGAATCGTGTAGTTTATTGCACTGGTGGCACATCTGCCCCCCAACATTGATCCAAACTACTTATTACAGCCAGATCGCTGCTCATAAACCGGATAAACTGGCCTTGAATTATCAAATTCAGTCAAGGATGTCCAAATTTTGGAGGCCATCGGTAATGTTATCATGACTTAAGTGGTCACTGCCACCATCTTTATTGCAACAGTGTTGCTATAAAGACGTCCACAAAATTTATATTTTGAACGAGAAATTGAAGATCTAATTATACCTCTTTGAAATATCTCGAGTTTCGGTGAAATCCTTGTGAATTCATTGCTAATTCTGTCTGTGTGCATTTTAATGCCAGGAAGTAGGAACAACTTTGGACCCTGGCCAAGCCATATTCCCTATCCTGCCAGTCTCCAGTTGCACCATCCTCCCCTTCACATCCTAGCACTCTAACAGTCTAAGACAAACAAGCACACAGACTGAAAACAATTCCTCCATACGGCGCCGCTGGGCAAATACATGCATGCTGTACTTATCTGTCTTACCACTTTTTCTACCTGAGAATATTCTAATTCAACAATCACTTTTCTTTACCCCTCTAGAGACTTAAGATTCTTGCTGTATTCAACACAGCCCATTGCCATACATCAGTACAAAACACTGTAACAATAAATTCGATCCACGAAGCCCCAAAAGACCTAAGCCAGGTCAATCACACAGGAAACCGACAGGCCCACAAAAGCACCCCCGTTGGCCGTTCTCCCATAAAAGTAACTGCAGCTTTCAAGTTCATTCACCGTAGTCACATGACGCCTTTGATGGTGCCGTAAAATCCGACCGCACAATGGAATAACTGACAACTGGCCTGATCGCGCGAGCTGGCTGTAATCCACAGAGGCGTGTCCTCTTACATAAAACAATGGGAAGGCAGGCAACACTTTACAAGCTATCCAGGGCTTGAAATGCCAACTGCATCCTACAATTTGTTTGGGGGGGGGCAAATATAGATAACTTGCAACTTTGCAGGATGAAAAAATTAGGGATGGTACAATTGACTGACTAACTGACTAACTGACTGATAACAATTGAAGAGTATGATAAACTACGATCAAGCTAATCAACATGACAATAAAGCTTGTATTGTATTACTCACTGGGCAGAAACACTGGATAGGTAATCAAATTTTGTAGAAAGTTTTATTCAATAGCAGCAAAATTTCTGACAACTTGCAGAGTTGAGAGTAAGGGATAAGTATTTCAAGCCTTGCAATCCCATGTTTTGTTTAAAGACAGTGTAAGCAGTTGTAAAATTTCTAATGTATTATGGAACACAAATTTTGATAAAAGCATCGTCTTTTCATATTATTCTTGTATTATGAGTATTGTCAGTAATAAATTGATTTTTTTATTGGGATCTTCCACAAAAAGCACACTTGGCAAAGAACTCAAGATTCAAAATTGACAGAACAGTAAAATCTTCCACATTCCAATACTTTATTTTAGTTTCATCCCTCAAGAGCCCCATCTGCCCTACATGGTCCATAGCACCAAGTTCAGGACCTCAGATTCATCTAATTGCAATGGCAGCTATACCTAGTTCATTATTTATGGCCTAGGATTACTTTAATGTGGGACAATAATGGCCACCTGACACGGAAAACCTCAGGGCCAAGGTAGACCATTTTGTTGTGTGGTATAGCCTTTTTTGTAAAGATATATTGTAAATCATATAGAGAAAGATATCACATTGTGTACAGTGGAACAAGAACAATTCACTTGCATTATACTTGGGCCCAACAATCTTATTTTCTTGATTTTCCCCATATTAACCCTCTCAACGCGAAAAGCCATTTTCGTGGCTTTCCCGTAGACCGCGAGAAGCCACGTACGGGGCTTCGTACGTCACGTTTTGGATTTTGAACTTCCTGCCCACCATCATGACGAATCCCACAACTAGAACGCTGGTAATTGTAAGAGAACCAATCAATCAGAAAACATACAGCATTTTGACTTCATTCAAACCTTATGTGAACGTAATCCAGACGCTAGATGATCATGAGTGCTTCAGGGGCCTCGTCGGCCGATAATGAAGATTTAGTGGAGGCTCCCACCAGCGGGGAAAGCGACGAACAACAAGGTAAACAACTGGGTTTTTTTTGTGGAATATGTGCTGATGTCTCTTCATGCCAGGTTTGCGGTTTCGTACTGCTTATCTAGCTGCATTTTACAGGTTTGCGATAGCGAAACCTGAAGGTTTTACAGGCTTGCGATAGCAAACCTTTTTTTTTCAAATTTTTTTTTTTTCAATTTTTTTTTTTTAGATATTGTCAGAGCTTGTAGTTATACTTATGTGAACATATAAATGAAAGTGGTTGGAAGTTGTACTATTTTTTAAATAATATTACTACAATTTTTCCTCAACAAAACAACAATTTCACATGATAATACAACAATACAATTGTTCAACAACAAAACATGTGATTATTATAAACTATATTTTGGTTTTCTCCCCAGCATCCAGCAGTGACAACATCGATGAAGATGATGAGCAGTGTGAAGATGTTTGATGCCCATCACATAATACCAGCATTGCTCTTGTATTATAATGTATTTCTGTGTAGTTTCAGGATAAGTAAAGTATGTTTTTGTCCCTGAATGGACTTTTTATTTTGTGAGACATGTTTTTGTTTTGTTTTGCATATTGTGTTTTTGTTTATTGTTATTACTATTACTACTATCAGATTGATGGTATGATGCTTTTTGCTTTTATTGGAAAGGCCAGTCTGTGAGCTTTCCAGAAATATATAGTTTTCCTAGTCTACTCCTTACATAGCAGCTGTAATAATAATTAACAAAAAGTACTAATTGACACCTGTATAGACTGAAATTATATGTCGTATATGGTATACAGGAAAAAATTTTATGACGTGCTGAGAGGGTTAAGAAGATATTTAGCAAAAGTAAGATGAAAACAAAGTATTGGAGGGAAAATTGAATCTTGCTACATTCTGTCCATTTGAGCGCAATTTCTTCTCATATTCTGTTAGCATGTTGGAAGATATTCCAGTTCTATATTTTAGTTCAATCTTAGTAAAAAAATCCCCGAATAACCAAGAAATTGTATATGGGTGTGGTCTTAGTATACAGACTGTGCACATATTTTCTAAGCATCCCATAGAAATTCCTAATGGATTATTGGGATTGATTAGGACACAGAGCAGTAGGAAACATCATTAGGCCTAGGGAAAAAATAGTATGTTTTCGGATACCCGACCAACACTACCAAAAATCTGCCAACCCTAGACTTTTTTGGTAGGCCTATGGCATCGTAAGATATAAAATATCAAACCTGAGTCATGAAAATCATAACAGAATTCCTGTATTTCACACTCTGTTAACAGATGAAAGCTTTGATTCAACAGTTAATGTAGAAATGTGAAGTAAACATGATACTGCTTTGTTTAGTTATTCCAAAATTACGTACAATTGTATAATCACATTCTGAAAATACCAGTGTCCCAAATGTATTTCAATATAATTACATTGTTTAACAGTATTTGTTGGATCACTTCGTCCAAATGCACGTAAAATAGCGACCCCTAATGGACAAAATTTTTCAGCAACGTAATTGGAAACACAATATTCTTTTCCCTAGGCCTCATCACTCAAGCTAGGGGAGACACAAGTAAGGGTACGCAAGTGGAATACATGTGTGTAATATGTGGCAGCTATAATCAAACCGGTTCTCCTGCAACTCACTCATAAATGTTATAGGCAGGTAATTTGACTCCTGTGAAGAGGGAGTACTTGAGATGTTTTACAGGTCTCCTACATGTCTAGAATGATAAGGAACCAGTCAGAGATTTTCTTCTTTTTTTTTTTTTTTGAAAGGAATTGAATAGAAGTACCTGGGAACAAATAGGTGGAGTGGGGTCAGTCGTTTAGCTAGGATTTTATTGTAGGGGTTCCAAATGTCTTGGTGATTTGCGGTCCGGGGACATTTATCTTCCATGTTGCAGAGTTTTAGAGTATTTTAAGTTTGATTTAAATGGAGTCTCCTAAGGTATCATGAGGGGCACAATTACTGTCAGAAAGGCACAGTGACCTGGTAGCATCCCTAGTCAATCAGAATTTTATGCTTGTCAGAGGATGTGCTCCCCAGTGTAAGGGTATTTAGTGCGTCCAATTTCTTGTCATTTTTAGGACGCATTCCATATGACGCCTGGACACATGCCTGGCTAAAAGCCTGGTAGGAGTGGTTTGAATTTTTTCCCTTCCATTTTTACAGAATTTGAAGTTAAAATGTGATATTCTAAGTTTTATTGAGGTGGGAAATTACTGTCAGACAGATCACAGTTGAAGCTTGTGGCCACATATGACCTAGTAGCATCCTTGGAAAATCCTTATTTGATGCTTGTCAGAGAATCTGTTCCCTTCATTATGAGGGCACATGGTTAAAGAATGGGATGCAGGACTCCTATTCCTATTCATAATCCCTGAAACCTTTTAACCAAGCAAGTTGTCTCCTATAGGACTGCATACACAGACATTATCTATTGTTAGGAGTCCATTCTAAATGATGGAAAGATATGGGAGCTGAGCTTCCAATTTCGGGCACAGTAATCTAACCTAGAAAAGGAACCAGGCCTTAACTAAAGCAGACATCAGTGGGATAGAACAAAAATAGAAGTCCAACCGGCGCCACACAGGAAAGAAATGGCTCATCTGATGAGTCTGCAGTAAGCTAGGAAGGACATTTTTGGCAG
>NC_049995.1:11418281-11437585 GCF_000003815.2 Branchiostoma floridae
TTTTTAAAAATACAAAAATTGGACGCACTAGATGTCCTAGATGAAAATTCTGATTGACCAAGGATGCCACTAGGTCATTTGTGGTCAGTCTTCTACTGTGACCTATAAGACAGTATTTTTGCCCCTCAAGATACCTCAGAATGCACCATTTAAACTTAAAATTCTCAAAAACTCTGCACCATGGAAGATGGATGTTCCTGGACCCCTACAATAGTGGCATCTATATCACTTGCCACAGCTTACCAAAAAATTTGGACAACCTTTGATAAAATCCTAGCTAAAAGCCTGGTAGATTTCCTGGCAAAAAATATGCTTGAACCTCAGGCAATTTTGAAATTTTGCGACCTTCTGGTGATCAAGGAATTTCGCTCAAGGACACCAATAGTGTGAAGCTGGCTTAAGAAAAGCACAATGAGAATCGCATAAGTGAGTAATATGTCTTTCGATAACCCAAATACGTCACTTTGTAGCGTGTGCAGTCCAGTGATTATTGGCCATACCTCTGGACCAATAAGCCTTGAGTCTGAATTCAGGCCGTGTCGCTCACCCGACATGCACTCAAAAGGGTTAGAGGGACGGGACGCTAAGCCATGGTCCACTGTCTTTTGCTGACTTCAGTTAACTTCCCTGGTACAATGAACCTGTAAATACTGTATGCAGCATCTGTCTTCTCTGTCACAAACAGTGAAAGTTTAGCTCTTCAGGGAGTTAAACTGGATCAAGATCACTTTCCTTCCCTGTACTTTTTCTCTTACTGTGTTGAATGGTGTTGAAAAGTCCTATACTTTTATAGTTCTAAGCACTAAAGGTGGTATCTCACTGCACTTGGGGCACCAGTGTGGCACTGCGGAGTTCGTTCACTGCGGCGCTGTTGTGTTATTTTTGTAAATTTTTCTATAATTCAGATATTGTGTAATATATCAAAGAATGACTTAGACGACAAAAAAAAAACACAGAAGAAAATTTGTTCTTTATCTCTGAAATCGTAGTGTAATCTTTCAAACCCCGCAGTGCCACACCAGTGCCCCAAGTGCAGTGAGATACCACCTTAAAAGAAGCTAAGTATATCAAAACCAAAAATGAGTTATTCAGTGTAATTCAGTGTAATTCAGTTCCTGAAAAACTTACTAAGTACTTTTATAACTGTATAGCGATGCACTATATATGATTATATAGCAGCTGCATGAGCTGATATCTTGAGCTATGCGCACATTACAAGGGGCTTCAGGGAGATGGCTTACATTATAAACCACATTTATACATCTAAATGCTGCCTGTTGGCATAAAATATTGATTAGTCCTTGGACCACCAAGGAGACTCAAAGGTGTGTACCTGTCTGATAGGTTTTTGCCTATGGAAGAGACTAGTTAGGGAGGTTTACAGCACATTGAACTGCATTTTGAATAATATAGCACACAAAAATGTAAAACAAAAGAAGCAAAAATTTTGAAAGAAAACTATGAATTACAGAAAAGTAAAGCATGCCATTTAAAAAAAACTACTCAGAAAATTGCACACACTTTCCTTGTATTTTTCCCCAATCCTTTGCAATTTCTTTTGAAAGGTCTGCAAAGTGACACTCTAAATGCCTTTAGCTTAATTTGTGAACTTCGCAATAGTTTTTCATTGGCAGATGAAACAAGGTGGTAGACAGGCAGAAGACACAAAAATCATTTTGTCAGTGATTTTAATTTTGTAGTAAAGATAATAACCTCAAAAACCATGAACGTTAATCGACAGCAAAAAACTTCATGTTAACAGTATTTCATGACACAACTAAAGCAAAGGTAAACAAAATTAGGAAACAAAAGTATAAAAAAAAGCTGAACTAAGGTTGTTGCAGTTCTTAAAACATTTCAGGAAGCAGCACATAACTTTCTCATTTTCTCATTTCCTGATAGAGGACTCCCAACAGCCCTATCTAAAAGAACAATTACATAGGCAACAAGTGATCAAGCTTTAATCACTCATACCAATGTGATTGGATAGCAATCGATATGTCACTTGTCAACTGTGCTGAGAGTATTAGAGCTAAAATACTACAAGGCAATTTGAAATTGGCAACTGTGACAAAATTAAGAATTGTTCCTGTCCATGGTACTGAAATTGTTAGTAGTATGGAAAGCTATTGAAAATTTTGCCTTTCCCTGGCTGTTATACTGAAACAATTAGAACTAAAAATACTATCAAGAATTTTCCTTTCCTTGCCCATGGTACTGAAAATGTTCTATGGAAAGCCGTTAAGCATTTTACCAGTCTTTGACTGTAATACTTAAACAATCAGAACTGTAAATACTATTAAGCATTTTCGTGTCCCTGTCCATGGTACTGAAAATGTGTCTGAGAATGAAACATTTTGTCTGTCCCTGACTATAATGCTGCAAAAATTAGAAATATCATAGATGCTATAAAAACATTTTCATGTTCCTGTCCATGGTACTGAATGTGTTAGTGCAATAGAAAGCTGTTTAATATTTTGCATTTCCCTGACTAAGATACTGCTGCAATCAGAACTATAAATCCTATCAAACATATTCCTGCCCCTGTCCATGGTACTGAAAATGTTAGTGTCATAGAAAGCTATGAATCATTTTGTCGATTCCTGACTATAATACTGCAAACATTAGAACTATCACAGATACTATACTGTCTATGGTACTGAAAGTGTTAGTGCTATTTTCTATTTTGTCTTCCCCTGATTGTAATACTGCAACAACTAAAACTAAAGATATTAAGAAAAATTTCCCAGTCTCTGTCCCTGGTGCTGGAACTATTGGTGTAATTGAGTACTATCAAATACTTTGTCAGTCCATGGTGCTGATACAACTAGCACTGTATGAAAATGTCCAAAATCATAACACTGAGGGAATTTGTGTTAATGCAGGTTCACATCTATCCGAGGGTAACCTATATTCGTTGTTCCTACGAAAAACGTATTTAGGGATATAAAGTCGACGGATGGTGGTTTCAAATCAGAACATTTTGAAAACATTGCAAATTTGAAACCACTGTCCAAATAATAAGATTCAATACTCCTAAATGTGCTATTTTTAAAGACAACGGATAAAGGTTACCCCACGGATAAAGGTGAACTAGCGTTAAGTGAATTTCCCAAGGACCCAACTTCAGTACATATCAGGGGACCCAAACAGTCATCAGGATTGGGAATCAAACATCCTATCATTGCGCTACACAACGCCACCCCATCTTGCTTTTAATCTTACATTCATGACCACACCCTGTGCGATATCCCACCAATTCATCATGTCTGTTATGCAATGCCTTCCCCAATAGGACCATCAGTACAGAGTACATTAAGCTCCATTCCCATGATGTTCCAGTGATATTTACCATACCTACACATGTAAGAGCGATGTAGGGGTTCTTACCCCAAGAGGGCACAGTCACGCATTGTTCCCAGATGCACTTCCTACAAACATTAATTTAGAATTTTGAAATATTCAAGATGCTTTGAAGTTCAGAGTCATTTCTCTATTCTCAATTAATCAAACTGAATAAACAGATTGTGCAGTTGCCATTGTCTTTCAACAAGGGCATATTGATTTGATTATATGGATGACATCGTATGCACGTAAATTTTCGGCCGTTTCCAAAAAACAAAAGTTTTCAACTATGCTTTAAATCGTACAAAGCAGCTGCCAATATATGCCATAGATCAAGAAATATATATAAAGGAAAACATATGCTTATGACAACGTCAATGGTTAAAGAAGAAGATGTGAAAAAAAAGTAGAATCAATTGTTCAGTTTTCAATACTCAAATACCCAATGTATTTGGTCATTTTTTCAACCTCCCAGACTACTTAGATTGTATAGTGAAGGCAACTTTATTTTCTGGTCAAACATTTTTTATTCCCATACTTGCATCAGTTTGGGGATTCCTACAAGATGTCATCCATATAATCAAATCAACATGGCCCAACGAATACACAAAATTTAGGTGCCTCTAACTTGAATGAATTTACAGCACACAGTACTTCTCTACCTATATTTCAAACAAAAGCTGGTTATCTATGAAAACATGGCTGAAAATTTCCTCCCTCAAGACTGCTGAAATTGTCCTTTATTACAAAAATCCCCATATTTACTGCAGAAAATGACCAGCTAAGATTGGATGAGTAATAGACATAAGCTGAGGCAATGGTGATAAGGGTTCTTAGCATCAAACTGTCAACATTTGTTCTTGCTTAGGGACCGTACGGCATTTAGCGAGGGGGGAGGGCCGGTCGCCAGGGGGGGGAGGGCCAAGCAAAAAAATATTTTGCCAGGGGGAGGGCCTAGCAGATTTTTTTTACTTGGGGGGAGGGCCAAGCAAAAAAAAAAAATAGCTTGGTCTGCCAGCAAAATATGTCCCTTAAAATCCAAGAAACGGCGTTTCAGAGGGTCAAGATTTCAAAAATTTTCTGGACCTCTGCAAGGGATCGCCCGAGGTTGGCGCTCGGGACACAGTGAAAATGCGAAAGGGAGGGGGCGGGGCTTATGCATGACGCCCTCGAAAACCTTCTTCACGTACAGAAATGTTATTAAACTCTGTATTAGTCTGCCAGCAAAATTTACCCGTCTTATTGCCCTCAAAATGTAAGAAATGGCGTTTCAGAGCTCGAGGGTAAATATTTGCAAATTTCCCTGGATCCCTTTTGACGTGACCGGCCTCGCGCCTTTGATGACCGACATCGTGATAATGTGTTTGGGGGGATTTAATTTTGTATTTCTAAATTGAAATGCTATTAAAGTTAGCTTTGTTTGTCAGCAAAATATCTCCTCAAACTGAAGGAAATAGCTTTTAAGAGGGTCAAGATTTCAAAATTCTCCCGGACCTACCTTGCGATTCTTCGTGCCTTTGGCGCCGAACATGGTGTTCGGAACGTCGTTCTCAAAAACTTGAAACCCTCGTATTTTTTTTTCATAGAAATGTCATCTAACCAGCAAATTTTCCCATAAAAAAGCAATGCAGGAAATCGTGGCAAAAAAAGCGTGGCATTTCTAAGAGATCTCCTGCAAGTCTGCGGTCTCACGCCCGCCGGCGACCGGTCTTACCCCGCCGTGGGAAAATCAGCGTCACGCGTCGGCGCCCCCCTCCCCACTACAGTTTTGGAAGTTGAATCGTGCTGTCGTTTTGGTTTTCATTTTTCCCCCGATTTACCGTAAGTTATTACCACCACAGAACCAAGAAAAAATCCAAAATATATGTAAATTGAAAATAGTTTCCGTCAAGCCGCTCAGGCCCGCGAGCTTGCAATACGTAAATTTAGGGAGCGGAGCGCGCGCCGCTTCGTGGCGCAAATCTACTAGAAATCCAGGTACAAATGCTTTTTAGGTGTTGTTTTAATATCAAAACAATGAAATAGCTTCTATAAAGCAAATATTTATGCCTCTATGAAGCAGATATTTATCCATCTATTAAGCAGATATTTTGAGCCATTCTGTTTTCCTTTTTTTACTAGGGGTGAGAGATCTGCTTCTCGATGAAAATCATGAAAAAGTATGACGCAAAGGACATTTCCGAATGTGGGAGCGCAGTGTTTTATTGGCGTCTTGAATATTTTTTTTCAAAGTTGATGGGAGGGGGGAGGGCCAAGCAAAAATATTTTGTCTTGGGGGGAGGGCCTAGCAAAAAAAAATTTACCTGGGGGGAGGGCCATGCAAAAATTTTTTGACCCGACCCTCTGGCGACCGGCCCTCCCCCCTCACTAAACGCCGTACGGTCCCTTAATGTCCTTCAATATGACTGGTTTAGGACATTTGGGAGAAAAATTTCCATCCCTGAGGTCCGACGTAATGTACATTCCATCGTATGAAATGACGTCCTCTGGGGACCCCAAACTGATGTGAGTGTGCAAATAAAAAAGTTGCCTTCGTTATGAAGTCTTCGTGGTCAGGAGGGTAGAGCAAACTATTGAACACACATAGTATGGTATGCGGAAAAATAGATTCTTAATTTTTGTTGTTTCATATCTTTTTTTACTTTGAAATCTACAATTGGTATTCTACAATATTAGTATCTGTTTTCTGGTAAAAAAAAAGACACCAGCTAGTTGCGTAACTGTCCATTGCATAAGTCAGGAAACTGCAAAGAATTCTGAAAACCCAAACCATTCCAAATTTTCCTTTTTCTTTCAGTTTTACGCACATATTTGCAAAGTTTTGCAGCAGCTTTAAAAAAACTGACAGTACCGTACAAACATTTTTGGGACAACGGATGAAAATTGATGCACACGCACATGTCATACATACTGTAAAATGAAATGAACAATGTCCTAATTCAAAATCATACCCATTTTAGAAATTTGAGTCCAATGCAAATAGTATATTGTTAAATTAGACGGAATTTACCCTTAAAGGTGAGCAGGCTCTTAACCTGTGCTATTTGACCTTCATCTTTCCCAGTTGACCTTGTCTGTGCATAGCATGGAGGGTTGTCTGTATCGTATTAGAGTCAAGTTCAGAAGACTGCACTCAAATAGATGTCTACAATTTCCACAGTAATTTCTGCTGAGCACGTCCATTGTATGACACTGATTAGTGTGTTTAGGAAGTCAAGCAAAGAATGAATTTATGTATCTAATTCTCCTGGAGAATTACAGTTTTCCTCCATTCGTTTTGGTCATGCATGAAGAAATGAAAAATGATCAATCTTTAGGACAATCCTTGAGGAAAAATAAAGTATTTTAAAGAGTGTATCAGGAATTGCAATTTAACAGCATCATCTGTTCAAGGATCAATGTGGAAATAGTTTAAAAATTGTACCAAACAGTTTCTTCATTTGCAAAAGAATGTCTTACAAAGTTAAGTTTTGTTTTGTCTCACTTGACTTTCATTCAATCTTCATATGTTGTAGATTGATGTAACAAGGATATTCTATACTTTTGCATTAAACACAAGCACTTCAAGTTCAATGCGATGTTCCAACTGCAATATGTCATATTGCGCAGTGTGCAACCTGGGTTTAAAATCAAGTTGCGCAAGCTAAATGTAGTTAAGTTTGCAAGTGTGCATCTAGAGCACTGTACATCAAAAGAACCACCATAAACCTGTGTGTAGACATAGATAATATGTAGAAGTAGAAGTTAGTTCACCTTTATTAGCGATGTAGCCTTTATCCGTTCTTTTTTTAATGGGGTATTTAGGGATGTCAAGTTGACGGAGGGTGGTTTTTAAATACAATATTTTCAAAGTATTGCTGTGTCATATAAGAACAGATCTAGGTTACCACAATTTTTCAAAGTTTTGCAGTTATGATATAGCAACGGATATATGTTAACCCCACGGATAAAGGTGAACTTACGGAACAAATATCATGTAGAAGTAGAAGAATAAGACTGCTTACCTTATTAGAACGTAACGTGACCTTCCCCCCACACCTGGCGCACACCTTCAGCTCACAGTACACGCAGGTGTGCCCCACCCCGTCCGCAAACTTCGTCTTGTGACAGATCTCGCAGACCGCGCCCGAGTCCACGTTCCCGTACGATTGCTTCTTCTCCTCCCCCAGTTCCTTCACGGCTTGCTCGTAGTTGGCGAACTCGTCCTTGAGGCGCCTGAAACAGCACGAGACAGCGGACATGAAATAAAACATCACGCTGGCGTTGTTTTTCTCTGGAGGTTGGAGACCACTGGTCTCCACCAGTAGGATGTTGTTCTTTATCTTGTGCTTCACTTTGGTCTCCATCTTGGTTTCTTCTGTAAAGTTAGTTCAGTTCTGTTCGAGAATCAACACAGTTCAATTCTCTTCATAACATGAAGTTTCACAGTTAAATCCATGTAGATCTCAGTCATCTTTTCTACAGCAATGTTCCTGTGAAGCTTGTTCAGTTCTGCACAGCATAATGCAGGACAACACAATTCAGATCTTTTCACAGCGTGGTAAAAGTGCCCAAAAGTATAGTATTAGTCGTCAGAAATAAAGCCAAGTTATCTGTTTCTTCTGCTGTATGTGAATGTAGTTCAGTTCAGTTCTGTTCTGTCCTGTTATTTTCTGTTCTGTTCTAGTTCAGCCAAATTCAGTCCTTAACACCATGGTGAAGTGTCTGAAACTATTGTTCTCAGAGTGAACTCCACGTAATTCAGTTTCTTATGCTGTACTGCTCCTGTGAATTCAGTTCAGTACTGTTCTATTCTGTTCTAGTTGAACACAATAAAGTTCTCTTCAAACCTCGGTGAAGTAGAAGTATTGTTCAAAGCGATAAATCCATATACAGCATTTTCTTTTATAGCCTTGCTCCTTAGAATCTAGTTCAGTTCTTGTTTTCTTCACACCACAAGGACGTGTCTAAAAGTATTGTTCTCTGCGTTCTATTCACATTTAGCACTTCAGTCAAAGCTCAATCAAAATCAAAGCACAAAGTTTAATCAATATCAGAGTACGTGATTCTATTTCCTGCTCTAAAACTTAGTTCCAGTAGTTGTAATTCACCTCAGTCCATACCACTCCCTATCCAGTTTACACCAGTTTCACCCAGTTCTAACAAAAATCAAATGTCACTTACAAAATTGTAAAATCAATGTTGAAAAGTCTTAGTGTGCAGACTTCTGGACTACTTTGGTTCAATATTAGAGAATGGAATACTCCAATCAAGTTACAGACATAAGAAATGGCTGCCACGATTCGCCACTATTCAGTTAAGCAAGAAGGATAACCAGATATTTTGTAGTAATTGAAGTAATAACTTCTTGGGACTTAGGATTTAGATGCAACTGAAGCCAGTAGAAACCTATAGTAAGCAAATATGCTATACAACCTGTAAGTACCTCAAATTTCTACTAAAATATTATGGAAATACCCTACTATCATCTATAAATAAAATCTTAGAGAAGCCTAAAGTACAATTCCAAGAGTTAATGCCAGTATTAGATTGTTGTGTTGCAAAGTTCTTTTAACTAACTTTCCTGTCTCTGACTAAGTGTAAGGTTTGATGCTATAAAATTGTATGAAAACAAGAAATCCTCTCAGCAATATCTTTTCTCTACATTGTCACTTCCACTCCAGCAGTTCTCTTTGACTAGTAGCAGAAGCACACACATCCACTGCTCCAGTATGAATTAGTACAGTCAGCAAAGATTCAGCCTTCACAGAAGATGTATTTCCTATCCAACTCAGGTGAAAATTCCAAGAGTCACGATGAAGAAGAATTCCAAGTCTACTTTTCACTGTACTTTCTTTCTACACTAAAAGACAGCATGGCTAATAAATTGCAGAGTTCAGACAAATGCTAGCATGAAATTCCAATTCCGCTTTCCTCCCTCCAATCCAATGCCACATTCCAGGTGGAGAGAAATATCAATCCCAGATGAATTCCAAGCTTTCCGACCACCAATTTCTTCCAGTTCCTAAACAAGCAGAAATGGCTGCATGCTGTACTATCCCAAAGCTCAGACGTTATGAGTTAACACAGACACAGGTGTCGAGAGATTCCCGCGCAATCTTGGCACGAAAATCGGCAGCGAGCCCAGCTGAAGCCGCTTTCCCTCCCGTCACGATGCAGCTCCTGCCGCCAGATTTAATCGCGATCACCGACAATAAAGAACGCTATTCCCGCTCGCTTTACACTCCCCAAATAATGTAGCCGTTGCTGGATTGGCTCCTGTGCTAGCTCAGTTGTGCCTCCTATAGCCAACGCGTTCCCTGCCTGCTAGATTATAAGGTGCCTTCCCCGAATGGTTTAAGCCAAATCATGAATATTGCAGGTCCCCCGTCTCGATCAATCTCCCGCCCGAAACCTAGGCGTGCCCCAAACTATAACGTGCCCCGCGGGAAGTAGAGCTAACAAAGCTCACGGCTAATAACGTTCCACTGATAAAATCAGAGCAAGGCATTTTGGCTACCTTACTTATATGACGTTATTTTAGAATTGATTGAATCATTTAACATAGAGATATCACGTTGAAATTACCTCAAAAACATTTCTCAAATGTGTATTGTTTTAGCAAACTACAATTTATAAGTCCTTACAATTACATTTTTCCATAAAAAACATATGGCAATACCAATTCAACTTGCTGGCTCTTGGATTTACAAATAAAGCTTGCCTTGGAACAAGGAAACAGTACATTTGAGAATTAATAATAACTATTCAATTATGACTATGACTTGGTGCAAACAATTCCAGATAGCAAATACAGTCAGATATTTCTTCCCATCATCTTCACTTGCTTCAGTTTTACCTAATACTAAAAGGTCTACCTTTAAAAAGAAACAAGGATATGAATTGCTGGTGCCAATCGAATTCCACCGATATCATTATCAAGCTCCAACGGTTTATGCAATGTAAGTGGTATAAGAGGCGCCTATAGGGGTGAATGCTGCACTTTACCGTCAAGAAAAGATCACCACAATTCTCTGAATTTTACTGATAAGAAAACTGGGTGTAATCAATCTGGCGTATCGTCCCAGCAGGAAATTGCGTCAGGTATACCTTAAATCCATGGGAGATAGGCCCTACGTACCCCGCCCACTGGACGTATTAATGTCGGGAGTATCGACTCACACGATACTTCATGTGAACAACCGCAGCCTATAAATCATAGATTCCACAGGAAGTTTCAAGTCCGTGGAGGATAGCACATTATTTCAAAGACGATTTGATACAGTGTCATAGCTTAAAACATCCGCCTGCAATCTGCAATTTCCAAAAAACAATCCATGGTTGTCAGGAAAGATATCGAAAATATGATTGATTTTGAAATTTTTAGGCTCCTTATCTTAAATATATCCTGCACAGCATACAAAAGCTCATTGTAAAATATTTGTCAACAATTGTATGCAAACAGACATAAGAATTCAAGAGTGACATTACAATTCTACCATATAATACCCTTTTTTTTTCCTCATCCTCATTAAAGAGTTGAGACATAACATTTGAGGTGTATTTCTGGGCTTGACAAGAAACTTGACACACTTTTTCTGAAAGCCCAATACACAATCTTCACCACCAAGATTTACAAAAAGAGCCGCCTAAGACATACCAGCATAAATTGAAACTGATGACGTAAACGTCAACCAGCAATGTTTATATAATAGACACACTTAGTAATTGACTATAGACAATCGATAGCCGTCAGTCACAAGAGCTTTGATACAACATCCTTCAGAATACTAAGGACCCTCGCGGCGCCGATTACAATTCTTTACCAGGAGGTGCTTTAATGAATGTTCTATAAAAATGCGGGGGTTGATAGTGATTGGCAGAGATGATACCATTAAAGTAATTTACGTTCACTGGGTTAAGTTTCTGCTCAAGTTATCACCTTTATTCTATATCCAAGATTTTGATAAATTTTAGATCAACGGCACAATCTTACTCTTAAGTGTTTCTAAAAAAAAGGCTACTACAATGTACATGAAGATGAGCCAATTTGTAACATGCTAGCTAGCTTTGTGCTAGTGACATCGTGTAGCACAACTGTTTGGCCCAGACCCCAGAGGTCCTGGGTTTGAAACCCCTGACAAGCCATGATGTTGTGCCCATGCATGGATAAGGCACTTAACATGCATGATTTTCCTTGCCTCACTTGGCAAAAATGAGTAGCTAGCTTTGGTCAGGGAAACCCCTCCGATAGGATGTTAAATAGGAGCCTTACGTGTTTGAAGAGAGAGCCACACCTCGTGCACATTTAAGGACCCACTGCATTTATCTAAAAGAGTAGGGGCCTTTCTGGTATGAGTGGTTTTAACCCTACATGTATACATGGCCACACCTGGGGCAATTTCTGTCATATTGAGGTCACTAGGTGCTGTATCCAGGCTACCATTACAGACCCTTCCAGTTTAGCTCTATTTGCAACCTTCTTAACAAGAGATTTAAACATTATGCTATTTCGTAACATCTGACACATTGTGCTATAGTGTAACATCTGACTTTCAGTCTATCACACTGCTTCTTAGTGACAAATTTTGTGGCTAACAGACTTCCTGAAAAGCTATCCCTTTCTAACATTGAACCATCTGAAACAAGAGATTTGACATTGACCTAATATAACAGATGTTTGACCATTTCCAAAATCATATCTAGTTGCTTGAGTAATATCTTATTACCTGGATGTCTAACCTTCATCGACGTACATCTTTGAACGCAATAATGCTATTTTGTAACAAGCCAACATTGACTTTCAGTCCATCATCGCTTCTTTACTTTAAGCTCCTGGCTGACAGATTTTCTGACAAGCTATTCCTGACTTTGAACCTTCTAAAGAAGAGAAACGGGTATTATCTGTGGTGTCTTTCATCAAGCTTAAGTTTTCACTTTCCGCGCCTCTGTTCTAATCTGACTGAAGGTGACTTTCTTCGTGTCAAGAGCTGATCACAGCGAGACGTCTGAGTTGTAAAGACCGGCTTTCCGAGCTTCCTCGTCTCTCATCAATATTGGGCATCTAAGAAGGGTCCGGAAATTACCTCCGCATTACCACCAAGTGCGTCATCGCGGACCGCACACAAAGCCCAAATATCTAACCCTCCATTTTGCATAGTACCGAAAATGTCAAAGTTGTCCCTAGTTGTAATTCAAGAACGTTTAGTAATCAATAGTTGGAGAAATCGCGAGGCGTTTTTCGCCTCTTGGCTTAACGATTCCCTATGCCCCGCGGCATATCAAATTTCTGAGACAAATTTCCCTTTGTGAAAGTTTGTGGAGTCAGCTTGATATCTTGAAGACTATTACAATACTTAGCAACTTTATTGCACATTCTTGCCTAAAGGGGGAATTCCAAGTAACAAGATAAAAACACAATTAACTTCAGGCAATGACATGTGATTACTCTAAATGCTACTTGTCCAATGAATGAAAAATAACGTCTAAAGTAAATGGGAAACTAGGTGTGCCTGACTTCTTTGTTGAAAACCATGGAAGACGGAAAGCCCTTATCATAAGTTTAAATATTTTCAGGTTTGGCCACAGCAATATAATTTATCGACGTAGAAGAACGAAATGATATATCATGGGCAAATTTTTTTCCTGGGTACATTCAGTTTTATGGAGTGAATATAGTCAAAGTTACTTTTTCTTCCGTCATTTGCTTTCATAATGTCTGCTTGCTGTATTTTCACCTTAAAGGCAAACGGAAATATTCTGGATAAGGCAATCTGTATGATATTGACATCTACCGCACTATATTCCCACATTCTACATCATTCTCTCATACTTTTAGCAGTCAAAAATGGTGCAGAAACAAGCCACATGAGGATCCCTTAAATATTGGAACCAAAAAAATCAGGCCTCAAACCAGCACACTGACTTTCACGGCATACTCACTGCACAGCATCATCAAATTTTTGCTACTTGAATGTTGATATAGAACGGAATAGAGTTGCTTCATCTTATTACATAGAAAAGTGCAATAAAAATTGACTTTGAACATTCTACAGAGTCAGGCTAATAATGTCGCTTAGGTTGCCTTTAAAATGGTTGAGGACCAAGAAAACAAGTTGGTGTTGTCTTATGTAACACAAGACACAAAAAGGAATAGACCAGGGTTCTGGCCAGCGTCCGTCCTTTGACAGAATTTTGCTGCTGGGGACGGACACAAATTTTGCCCATTCTGTCCCATGACAGACAAAAATCACCATATGCATGTAAAGATTCTAACTGAACCAAGCTGATTGTCTACCAGCAAAATTTGCCCCTCGAAATAAAGGAAATGGCTTCCCAGAGAGTCTAGATTTCAAAACTTTCCCGGGGACCATGCCCCAGACACCCCTAGGATTGTTGTGATTTGACAGAATTTCCTATAAAAATCCAGGGGATGGAAAAAAATTCAGGCTTGCTAGAACACTGGTACAGACCTTGTACCGGCCATAGAAAATGGCCATGACCAACCCCAGTAGTAGTATACCAGGCACGTACGGCCTCCGGGTGTTATCACGCTCTGCCAGCCAGCTCATTTTCCCACCTATTAGTTACCATGGCAACTACGGAGCCTGTACCCCTGCCGTTTGCCAAACGTATGACACTGCCAACTGCATCAGACAAGAGGTGGGTGGAATGGAGAGAAAGTGTCTCTTTGTTGTGAAGGAAAGGCTGATAAGGGAAAACATTGTCTTTTGGGAGGAGAGAAGTATTAGCAACTCTACTAATCTGAGTTTTCAAGTGAGAAATCAATATGTCTCAATACATATCCCACATTTTCTTCATTTAAGTACGCACATTTCAAAATTTTTAAAATTCAAAAGGTGCTACAAGTTTTTGTTTAAGTCGTGTACGTCCTTTATTTGAGGTAATTGCTCAGATAACTGTGAAAATACATGTAGATGTGGTGCTACATATACTTATAGGAAGGATGCAAAGCTATGCCGTGTTGTTTGTGCGTACAACATTTCTATTCTGAACAATTTTACAATGTGGTATAGGCAATTCACAAGTTTGTAGAGACAATTTAGTTAGGAACACAAGTAAGGAATTCTATCTATTATAAGAAAAATTAAACATAGAAATTTATCTTGTTTGAGATGTGTTCAAGACTGGTGGAGAAGGGGTGCGTATTATGTTGAGATATTCCAGATTATATGGAACACTCTAGTCCACAGATTTGTATGAGACTTGCCCCAAGTCAAAAGTGTGAACTATAATAGAGAAAAATATCATATTGACCCATTGACGCTTTCAGTATATTCATTGCTCCTTGGAATGTACTCACTAAAAATATAAAGTTGATCGGAAAAAGAAGTTTGGAGTTATGGATTGGACTTTTTTTTCTTTTTTTGGAGTCCAGAATTAGAGTGTTTTTCCATAATTAAAGTGACACCTGGTGCTTCAATAATAGCCAATCTACAGTGCAGTTCAACCCAAACATACAGCTAAGAGGGTTTTCTTCAGCAAGGTGGTGAGAAACAAGTTATCTGCACAGCTTTGCCTAATCAAAACTTTATTACCAGCCTTTCCACCCAGGACAATGTGACAGCTCTATGATTCATCTTTATCCAAACGTTATCTAATAAAACCGTGGGTACGACAATTCAGTAAATTGTGTTATGTTTTCAAATTGCGCAATATATCATGGGTTACATAATCTGGAGGTCTTCTAGAAAAAATTCATGGGGTCTCGAGGGAATGTATTGCAGGGAGAAGAAGAACTGTGTTGATTTTTGCAATTTATGGTGTTGAGTTTTCAAGAACCTAACGTTAAAACTGGGAATTCTACATGTAAGGCTCTTAAGGGTGGAAACTGTCAAACAAAACTAAAAAGCAACATTTTTGCCAAAATGCAGAATGTTTTCCCTGTGACCTTTAAATTTATCAAGCTACTTGCACACACTACTATACAATTGGCTTGCCCTATGGAATTGTGTGCAAGGAAAAAAATTAAATAATTTGTTCATATTTACAACATATAACTAATATCCCAATGAAGTTTTAAGCTATGATTGGCTCCTGACAGAAATAACATGAACATACCAGCAAAGACAATATTATGTCTTTCCCCACAGGAAAACATAAAATCCCCACCTACCAAGCATAGCAGCTGCAGTAAACACAGCAGTTTTTTTTTCCTTTTTTACCTAGACTCCAACCATGGCAAAAAAAGCTTCATACAACTTTGCATTATAACTAGAGAAAAACAACACGGCCATAGCATTGAAAGAAGACCATTCTGGACACTAAAAATATTCCTAATCTGTGAATATCTTACAGATAAACTTTTTGTCTGCCACCAAATCATCCTAAATCAAATTCTAATCACCATGTCATATTAAAAATATTACAGGTAATCATTAGGTGTTTTTTCTGAAAGACAAAATTTTCATAATAAGCTACCGACATTATTGGAAGAAGAGAGCAGAGAAAACAACACATTAATCTGACGGTGCCCATCCATAACGTTCTCCAGGGTTTAACCCTGCCACAGTAATTTGGAGTTATTGCTGCTGCAGGGACAGGGGAGCGTGTCACTGCCGAGGGAGTCATGATCGTACTCCCTAATCGTCCTCAAACAGGCCAAGGCTAATGACGTTAGGTGCCTCGCTGCAGTTAACGCCACCTTTATTTGTTTGTTAAACTTTATTCCAGCATCCGTCCTTCCGTCCTTTGGCAGAATTCTGCTGCTGGGGATGGACAAAAACTTTGCCATTTCTGTCCTCTGTGACCGACCAAACCTGACATATTAAGATATTAATTGAACCAAGCTGGCTCCACTAGCAAAAGTTGCCCCTCAAAATAGAAGAAATTTAGTTTCAGAGGGTCTAGGTTTCAAAATTTTCCCTGGAATGATTTGGGCCACATTTTCTATGATATGACAACAACCTGGGTCCACTGTACTTCACTTTGCATCATAATATGACTGGAGATCAAAGTAAGACCATTTCACTAAGGCCTATTCCACATGAGGTCATCACCACTCAGGGCTCGAAATAATGGGGTTTTGTGCACCCATGTGCACCCAAAATTGGAGCTGTGCACCTAATTTTTTTCTGTGGGTGCACAGGTGCAAACAAATATTTTCATAGGCTTATGTATGTAAAGATATCAGTATACTAATAAACGCCATATTCTTGACATCGATGTGTTATAAATGTCATAGTACTTGTTTAATAATTTGAAGTTGGAATTTGTGTTCATCGATATTTTCAAGGCTCCAAAGTAGGTTTGCACTTAGGTTATTATGATATTCTACTAAACTATTATTTTTATGTGGTGCACCCAAAATATTTTTGGTGCACCCAGATTTCTAGGTTGGGTGCACCAGTGCACCTTATCCCAAAAATGAATTTCGAGCCCTGCCACTTCTGCCCTAGAAACAGCCCATCAGACCTCATATTTATGCTATTCCATCCATGCCCCTCACACTTGCCCTGATTGCAGCAAATTTTGGGCCCTCTAGCCACATTTTTATGAACTGCAGGGCCATTTGTATTTCAAGCTTTGATTTTCTTTCATTTAAAGAATAACTAAAAAAGGGGCTAACGGGTCATACTGCTATGTATTCTACGATATCACAACAACTTTTGCATACTGTACATCACTCGCTGTATTTCAACTAGAGACCAAAGGTAGACCATTTCACTAAGGCCTATTCCGCATGAGGTCATCAGTGCCCCAGAACAGGCGATCAGACCTCACGTTTATGCTATTCCACCCATGCCTCTCACACTTGCCCTGATTGCAGCGGAGAAAATTGATTTTAGAATGAACGACACCAAAGCTGGACGGATCCTTTTCAAGGCAGGATCAATAGAAGACTGACTGCCGCGTACTTGATCAGCATACAAACAAGGGAGGGGATTGTACAAGAGCTCTTCAAACTGATAGTATGAGTGACAGAGAAAGGAAAGCCCCATAACGAAAATTATCTAGAGCGTCACAGTCTACGCAAGGAAGGCGTAACCAAGAAAGTCTTGAAGACAAAGACAAAATGGGCACAAAACGACTCAAGATATACAGTATGATTTGGCTAAGAGAATGGAAATAGACGTAAAGAAAATGGGTGTGTCGCACATAGCTGTGCCATCTTTCCCATTTGATGGAAGAGCTTAACGGATACAGAGTGTCAGTCTACTTTTACAGTAAGCAGCTTATAGATAAAAATTGCATTCGGTTATCATAGATACAAGTACGTGTGCTTGAAAGTTGTCCCTCCTAGGCATAGGCATTACCTTCACCTTCATATAGACTCACCCTCATCTGTTTGAAGGTTGAGGACAACGAGGGCCTAGACAATCTAAATTTCACAAAAGTATGAAAAACAATCAGCTCCTGCAGTTTGGGAGGAGCCGCTAGGGGGTCCAAACCTACAACACTTACTCTCTACCACAAGGGCTATTTACAACTAAAAAGCTATGATCATAGCATGTCCAGAACACGAGATATCACAAACAGAAGTTCTGTTGAAGTACCTTAGAAAGCTGGTAGGGGGCACATTATAGAAGTTGACCTCTGTTTTCCAGACTCCAACCCACCTAGCAAATATCAAATGGATCCAACCACAGTTTCTCGAGTTTGACAGATAGACACACAAACAGAACAAAAACATATCCATAGTATTGTAAGATGGTCATTCTGGGAACTGATTGTAATCATGATGTGTGTTAGAGTTGTGGAATTTAGAGTTAGAGTTAGAGTTGTGAAATTTTGTCTTGAATATCTTGCCACAAAATCAACCTAGATCTTCAGTAGCAATCTATTTCATGTTGACGATATCAAAAATACTACAGGCAATCGGCTACTGGTAAATGTTTTTTACAAAACATCAAATCCCCTTTTGGGCTCCCCCAGAAAATGAACAACCCTATCCTTGACCCTTTACTGCAGTGCTTACATTGAACGAGGATAATTTGGTAGATAACATCCATGGGTGACCTGAACCCAACCTTTACAGCACATATTTTACCCATTAACCTATTACAAGTGTCCTTAAAATGGGGACCACTGCAAAAATAGCCCATATTACATATATTTTGCTTCTTTGTTTGTTTGTTTTCAAAGAACTTGATTGAACACTCTAGCAGTAATACAATCCTCTATTTTTCATTTCATCTAATTATTACCACATAAAAACTGAATCTTTTCAGCATAATCCAAGCCATTATTTGAAATCTCAAACCCTTTTCAATAAATCATGGTAATCATGTAATATAGTCTTGTACAGTTTTGACAAGTCCTTTCCATGGTGCTGAAAATTCAATAGTTATAACAACCAACTTCAAATCAAGATAATGTTACATTTACACTGATATCTGCTAAGTTTGCATACCCTATATGGTCTACATTAATGTATTAACCATCATAGACATCAATTATTTGTAATATCTTACTTTAACTCCGCTAATCTTTGGATTGAAATATTCAAATTGCTACACAGACAAGTTCACAGGACTGAGAGCATTATCATTAACATTGGAAATTTTCAGCTGTTTGGACCATAATATTCTGGAGCATCCCAGTATAAAACTTCTAATATCTAACCCTCTTCCTGGTAACATTATGAGTGACAAATTTGACAAGTTTCAAGGAGAGAAAACTTCATGACTTTTCAATGATGTCACGCCCAGGTTGTACTCCCTGGTATCCACACTGGTTTTTCTCCAGTTCACTCCTCTAGTTACATTCCTTACCAAATATTCCGGCAACCTATCACACAGGAACAATTGGCATTTCATACAGGCAAGAGTTTTAATTAGCTTTGAGCCACGAGGCCCTTGTAAAGGGTTCAAACTAGTATTTCAATGTTCAATCCCTGTTACACTGCTTCTATAAGACATTCAATCCCCGAAATAATACAGAATTCAATTTCGGGGCCAAAGGAGACGAGTTCAAGATTATTCTGCAGAAAAGCAATTTAATGGGAAAGCGGAGTATAA
>NC_049995.1:11437685-11456499 GCF_000003815.2 Branchiostoma floridae
AATAGCAATGGTTACTCAACAATCTTAGTATGATCCATACTTCCTAAATTCAGAATAGTGCAGGTAAAATTTGTCTGGTGCAGGTAATTTTCAATGTTACCTGCACCAGGTATGCAGAAGAAAGTATTTCGAGCCCTGAGCAGTTAATTTCCTGTCCTGTTTGCAGGCATGTCACGTGCCGAGGCAGCCACGGGAACCGTGTACTTACATGACTCATCAAACATTTAAGGTCGTCAATCCTTCATCCCTGAGGAACCTCCGCGCAGGGAGCACAGGAGGCCATGGGTGGCTTTTCTTTGGTTACACACTGCGCAAAAATTCAAATTTCTGGAAACTTCTGGACACAGCCATGAAACTTGACATGTCCGGGATGTGTGCAGGAATTACCCCATCTGGTGCAACCGATCCTTGATATTCTCGTATATTCCAGACAAGTCAAGTTCAAGGTTGTGGAAGGGTCCAGAAATTTGTAGAAACTTGAATTTTCAAGCAGTGACATAATATTTTGTTGCAATCCATTTTTTTTATATCTCTTTTTCATGATTATAATGACTACTAGTAGTACTGTCCTCTACTGGGAATCTTCTTTATACAAATCCCAATGGATTGTTTGTTTGTTTGTTTGTTTGTTTGTATGCATTGCACCACCTCATGGTGAAACACACCAAGTTTGTACTTAACACTACAAGCTGCATATTCAGACACATTTATATGATCCCCTCACACCCCCACCACTTTTGAATGAGAGTGGCGGGTTGTTTTACAAGCTCCGGGTGTGGCTCTACTCAAACACGGGACCTACATTTAACATCCTATCTGGGAGAATTCTAACAACTGCAATTAAGTACTCAATTTCATCTTATTTAACTCCTGAAATACTGTAACAAGGAACAATTATAAAGAACAATATACAGAAATTGTATGTAGCGGCGCTCATTTTCTTTGTTGTTTATTCTTACCATTTTCAATACACCAGAACCCTTTTCTGGTCTACCATTGCTGAACTTAGCTAATGTGCCCCTATCTTATCATCACAGAACTGCAGATAAGGTAATTTATTTCTTTTCTTTTTGTTCTTTTCCAAACGCTTGTACAGCACCTCCTATCGTTTTGCCACCAAACTGCATTTCAGTTGTTGTTTGTTAAGCAAATTTCAACTGCATTCGAATTCGATACATCAAGCCAAACCCACTCTCAAATCAGGCATAACAGCCGTGTGGCGTGTTGGATACACCCGATCCCTCGATCTCAGAAGTTAAGCAATGCGTAGTCCAGTCATTTCTTGGATGGGAGACCAACCAAGGATGACAAGATTGCTGTAGCCTCACGAAGCATTCGACGAAATCGTCTTCTGGGAGGGACGTAAAACGGGGGTCCTGTGCTCGAGGAGGCGCCTCGACCACGTTAATCAGCCTCATTACTCAATACATTGGGTACCTACTGGCTGCAAATACGCCTGATATTATAACAGGCATGTACAGTATATTGACTGGTCATTTCCAGGGTGCTGAAAATTCAGTGGTTACAAGCATGCCAACAGACAGTGCCTCCTACCGCGTTGCAGCCAAACTGCGATTCATTTTACTTCCTGTTTCATGCAAATTTCAACTACATGTACACTGTCTCCACTTTTATCACTTTAGACTTCTCAAATGTTTAAAGCTGGGGAAAATATTTAAGATCTGTCTTTCCGTCAAGTTTCAACTTTCTCAAATGTCATTGTTATCTGTCTTATTTTTCCAGAGGCATTTCTGTCCAGAAGAAAGCAGTTTAAAAGACATGCAAGCAACAATGCTCATGTGACAAAATCAGCAGAGCCCTCTAGTGGATCACAAGTGAACAGCAGCAAGCAATGAAAGGCATGGAAACTGCACCAAGCCCAATCTTACCAGCAAATCCACACTACATACAGTTGTATAAAATGGATTGAGTTTACTTTGTTCATATCATTTGGATAAACATTTCCCCAAGGTTACTTTTATAACTAACAGTCACAAAAAACTTTAGCTGCTAATATTACATTGACAAAACAATAATCAAAGCAAACACTAAATATTATTTGTACTGTGAAGAAACTCATATGGAGAATAATGGTGAAATGAGTCCAACCAAGTTGATGATTTGAAAGAATGACATGCATACATGTATGGAGACAGAAAGAAGATGAGGAACATATAGTATATGATGTATGGTATGTGTTATAGGAATAAAGCAAAAATTTTGTCAGATGGCAGTTAAGAGAATTTTGAGAATTTGGTTTGAATCGTTGACATTTACCCTAATCAAACTTTGGGTAGCTTTGAAACTGAAATAAGATGTTATTAGGTTTCACTGGAAAAAAAAGTACTTGAAAACTATCAAAATTTCACATTTTGAAACTGGATCACATAAAATTTGCAGTAGCTTTTAACAAACATTGAAATGGCAAACAAATGATATGAATGATATCAATGAGTAAAAATTTAACCCTCTAGTGTTAACCATGACAATGAGAATGGTGAGTATTGCAATTTGCAGAGATTTCATATCAAAGGACTTGTACATCTAGAGACATGAAAATGTAGTGCTAGAAGAAAATATTTTTCAACATATGTGAACAACAACTCATTTTACATTAATCTGAATGAACATAAATAACTGTTAGTGACTGTATAGATTTTTTTTCAGAGAACATTCACAGCACTTTGATTATCATTACATGTTCTACAACTAAAACTACTGTTAACTTTTTCAGTAGAAATCTACGCTTAAATGCACAGATTTTTATCTGCAAATTTTTGCAAGGTCATTAATTTGACATCAAGGTCATTACAACTTCTACAACTAAAACTAGACACAAATATGCAATCATTAGTTTTAGCTCTTCAAATTTACACTTAAAGGCTCATTCAAATCTGTGTAAATTTCTTCAAGGTCATCAACTTGACTATCAAGGTCACTACAAGTTCTACAGAGGAAGGGAGAGGTTCTTACCCAGCATTCTCTTGTTCTTGGTCGGGCCTGGAGTCCAGGCAGCAATGGAATGAAGGAGGGACAGTGTGAACAGACGAATGAATGAGTGCGTACACAACAGCAAAGAGAACAAACAAGTGACTAGGGCTGTGTACCTAAATCTTTTTCTCCTAGTAACTTATCAGGTATAGATACAGGTACAATGGATTCATTTACCTGGACCTAAACCTGAACAAATTTGAGATGCCATATGCATGTGCCGTAAGACGTTTGAGATAGGTACAGGTTGGGACCTTAACTTCTACCTTAAAGTTAAACAAGTTTCTCCTATCGTTTGATAGTTATTAATATGTAGTAAGCTGTTTTAGTGGTATTTCAAGTGCAAAATTGCTGAATTTGGTCTAAATTAAAAACAAAGGTATCCATTGATGTTTAAGGTACAAATGACATTTAGGTCTAGACATGCAGTATAAAAACAATCTTACACGTACAGACATAGGCACAGGCACAGTTTCTCTTGACAGTAAGGTCCGGACCTGTACCTAAACAATTTTTTAATGGAAACTGTTACAGATACAGGTATACAAGTACAGGTCCGGATCTGTATCTACCAACCTGTACCTACAATTTCATAGATATAGATACAGGTTCACTTAACATCTAGGTCCAGAGCTATAACTTAACAATTTCATTGGCATACAGTTACAGGTACGGGTACGGGTACGGGTACGGGTACAGGTACAGGTACCGTATTCAGGTACACAGCCCTATGAGTGATTGACATGTCGATGAACACATCCATGCAAAGGTGTACACAATAGTTTACAAACATTTGCACAGGTACAGCAGTCAACATACAGTGTGTCAGTTATTATTTTATAACAGTAGAATGTCACATAACTCCAGCATGTCTTCATTGATTTTACCTCAATCTAATTATGGTTGCATCTAGCAAGCTACATGATATATATTCTTCTAGTGGTCTTTACATTACAATACAATACAATATAACATCACCACATGAAAACATTAAGAAACAGAGACAATACAATGCATATACTGTAAATGCAGAAATGTTCGCGGTGGATTAATGTTCGCGGTTTTCGCGGTGACCACTTCACCGCGAACTTAAATCCACCGCGAACATTTTTCTATTGTGGTATTAGATTGCAGTCTATGGTGTTACCGCGAACTTAAATCCACCGCGAAAAGTCATTTTTCCCGCTACCGCGAAATTAAATCCCCGCGAAATTAAATGCATTTACAGTAATACTTCAAAACTTGGGAATTTTGAAAAACAATGTCAAGTCTAAAAGCTTAATTATATATGGTCATATTCAAGGCACAATGTACCTTTCTGTGTCTATTTTACAATGTCACTGTTGAGAAAAAAAATGTGGAAAAAACTGTAAACTACTGCCCAGTATCACACAGAAAGACCAGCAACAGTAAAACCTTACAATAACAGTATCTTATTTGAAGAAACCTGAACCAGTGATATTATGGTTGCAATCTGCCCACACCTCAAAAAAATTACATATTTCACCAAACAACTACATGCAGTGTTAGATTTACATTTTGTATGAATGTCCTAATGAAATTGCATCCTCTATACAAAGACGCAGAAAAAATTATCATTGTTGAAACAATTATAATTGTAAGCTTGAGGTTCTCTTTGGGGAGGGGGGGGGGTAAAATCACTATGTGACATTAATGTGGTCTCTTATAATGGCAATGCTATCAAAAGTATTACATAAAAACTCTCTCCCGTGGGCTTTGGATTGAAAAGACAGGCCATAAACAGGAGGTTAGGGACAGTTTCATACAGTTCTTGATATCCCTTGAAGAAATCAATTTGTCATGTGCAAGAAGCAATCTTACATTCAAACCGCTTTCATTCTAGCTACTTGGAAGGTAGTTTTAGATTCAAATTAGTTATCGTTATATAATTGTTATTGGGTATGGACAACTACTTTAAGGTGGGAAGAACACCTTGAAAGTATGACACTGCTCTTAAATGTGGTTGAGGTGTGGCTGTCCTCAAACATGGGATCTCCATGTAACGTGATATCCAAGAGACCCCAAAGGCCCAAACCAAAGCTAGGTACTCATTTACACTTAAGTAAAGTGAGGAAAGCTGTGTAAGGTGCCTTTTCCCAAAGATATACATTGATGGTGTATCACAATGCTGTTATGCCACAGGATACAAGGAGAAAATGCTTTTTAAAAAAGGTGAAATGGTGCTAGTCCTAGGAACTAGTCCTATTGATACAAATTTATAAGAATTGCCATGCATTGTTTTATAGGCAGCTTATAATGTGCTTTACAAAACTGACATGTTAAGAAATTATATTAGATAAGTTTTATTGACACCACAAAAAGTAAATTGGCTCTTGTACAGGCAAGTACAGAATGAATCTTAAAATCATCAATACTGCCACCGACTGAAATTGTACCTGCAAGTCCAAACCTAGGACAGGTTAATACATCACTTTCATTTACTTCTGTTGACAATGAAATAAATGCAAACTTAATCTTCACACAAACAGTTAAAAACACCTTCTTATTGAGGGTCATGGTGGATTTTTTAGAATATTTAGGGCAGATCTTTTAGAATGTTTGTGGCAGATTTTTTAGAGCATTCATGGCAGATTTTTTAGAATATTCTAAAATATCTACAATGACCTTGTCCTTTCAAAGACCATTGAGCATGTCACCTCTGTTTCCAAAGCTATGGATGAAAAGCTGATAAGGAACATCCGATGAAAGATGATATGATGATGTGTGTGCCACTTAAGGGGGTAAAATCATACTACACTACTTAAAGCTTCTCCCTAGATGATGTAATAGGTGTGCCACCTTGTTGTAATCTCAGTACCAGCTTGTACATTCAAATTTAGGATATCATTTATATTACCTTTACAGAAAGTTTACATTTTTTGGTACCATTCGATGTGTGTGTGTGTGTGTGTGTGTGATTGTGTGTGTGTGTGTCTGTGTGCATGTGCACCTGTGTGTGTGTATGCATGCGTGCATGCGTGTGTGTGTGTGTGTGTGTGTAAAATTGTGTGTGTGTGTGTGAGTGAGTGAGTGTATACATGTATGTCTTCTTCTAAATTTTAGGAGAAGGCCCTGTCCATGTACTTGTTTCCTCAGCCCATAAAGTTAAGACATTTTTCTTTATTTTAAATTTCATCTTACATACATCTGAATATGCCAAAAAAAGCAATACTTTGATTCCTTTTAAAATACGTGGTACCCAACTGTCTTACACAAGTGCTTCTGAATACGCCAGGAACACCAGAGCAATACCAAGACCCGTTCCTCCATTTTAGGACAGAAATTTTATTATTCATACATGAAAAAAAAAAAACTTCATTACATGAAATTGATGAAAATGTATTTTCATTAACTAAAAATGACAGATTCAACAACACAAAATTCTAACAACATGGGCACCAAAACAATGAGTGCGACAGAAAAACAATTTGAAGCTGGAAAGCATTTAATCCATCCCCTCTCACACAATCGTTTGTGGATGGTCCCCAGTCAGATGACTCATTCTCATCACAGCTCACAGATGTGGCGTGGTCACATGATCGTGATTCATCCCTTTGATAGGGAGGTCAGCTCAATATTGGCAGTCTGCTGATTCAGAGATGTATCATTGATGAGGCCACAGTAAGTTTGTTTGTCGTTGGATGTCAGAATCAAATTCTATTTCAAAATATATTTATCATTTACTGACTTTGACTGAAAGCAATGAACAAAAGAAATGGAATATTTGCTACTTTTCTAGAGCTCTGTGTATACTGCATACTTTGTTCAGTCAAATTTGTTTCTAGGCTCTAGATGAATAGCAAAAATCATCAAATATCATAGTTAGCTAATAGAAAAACATACATTTAATACCACCCATACTACAGAAAACACGTCAATTCTTCATTAATGCCCAAAATAAACCATTCTTTAAAATAGAAATATGTGACATACTATATGCTTATCCTGGCTTCTTAGTCTAACCCTTAAGAAAAAAATCAAAAGTGAACACTTCTACTTCAATTTTTGGTAACGGTAGGTTCACGGCTTTATCCACAGGGTAACCTATATCCCTAATTTTTAAAAAAATGAGATATTTAGGGATATTTAGTCGACAGACGTTGGTTTCAAATTGCAATATTTCCATAGCACTCCAGTATGAAACACTTGTCTGTCGACTTGATATCCCTAAATACTCCGATTTTATACTACGGATAAAGGTTACCCCGCGGATAAAGGTGAACTAGCGTTACATTTCTAATCAAAGAAAACAATTGCAATGTGTTAGACTATAAATTACATCACCGAGGCCTCCCCAGTGCCTATCAATGGGGCACCAATCCCTGCATACATATGGTTCATCATTGATTTCTCCAGCTTTGGAGTCATCCCAAATTTTCTCTTCCATGCAATATTTCCAGTTATTCAGCAAAACACTACTTATGAATCTTGATTTTGCATGTGTTTTGTGAGCTAAGGCCTTGACATACAAGAGATAGATTTTTAATGTTTTTTACCATGAAGGTAAGATAAGGTATCGCTATATTTTTGGCAATAGTTTTTGCTTTCTAGGTGATATGGGTGTGTGGCAGCAGAAATCCTCATTTTTTAACGATTCCTTTTTCAAAGTATATGAAAAGAAGATATTTTCTTTTATTTGGGACAACGGTCCTGAACGAGTTGCACGGAGGGTTTTATACAATACATCGGAAAATGGAGGACTAAATTTAAAAAACTTACGCGCATTCAACACTTCTATAAAAGCTTCATGGGTACCTAAACTTTATTCTCATCCCGAATGGTTTTCCTCCTGGGTAACAGTCTTCCATCCTCAACTTAGTCATAGTTTATTTCCTTTTTACCAGCTATCCTCGGTGATAAACCTTTGTTTAAAAGGATTTTTTTCTGAAGTTTTCCTGGCCTGGTTTCAATTTCAGCACGTAGAGCCCACGACGCCGGCAAATATACGACAACAAGTAATTTGTTTAAACTCTAATATTATCATTGATGGTAAAACTGTTTGTTTGACAGCTTTTATGAATAGGAATATATATTTCATAAATGACTTGTTGTCCCCGGACGGCAATTTTATGTCTTATGATGAATTCAGTACAAATTTCCCAAATGCTTGTGACCAACATAGATATCTACAACTTATTTCAGCTATTCCCGGTAAATGGAAAAAAATACTTAGTACTGAGAAGCGTAAAGACCTTGTGTGCCTGCCCTTTCAAAAAAATTATAAATGGTTACGAAATATAAAAATCAACAAAAGCATGTATATTTACTTTCTTACGTCCATGAACGAGGTCAGCCTTGCACACAAGACTAGACTTTCTTGGTTCTATTACTTTGACAAACCTATACCATGGCGAGATGTATTTACAAACTTATATAGATGTACTATTGATCCAAGTACTAGATATTTTCAATACCGATTAATTAATAAATTTTTACCTTGTAACAAAATTCTACATATATGGAAATTAATAGACTCTAGCTCTTGTTCTTTCTGTCATGACGATGTAGAATCCTATGTTCATATTTTCTGGGAGTGTCCGCATGTAGTATCATTTTGGAATGATGTAAAAAATTGGTTGAAAGTAGAAACTTCTATAGAGTGCTACCTAAATTCCTTTATTATCATATTTGGAGATACATGTAACGATGCGCCCCCCCTGAAAAATTTGATTATTTTGTTAGGTAAAGTTTTCATCTTCCGGTGTAGACGCTTAAAAATGATAAACTTCCAGGCCTTTAAAAGACTTAATATCTACTTTTGAAAAAACTGAACGTCTCATTGCATCTCGGAGAGGGAAGCTGGAGAAGCATCGGGGTAAGTGGGGAACTTTGTGTTTAATTTGATTTTGAAATGTAGAAATAATCATGAAAGAATATAGAAATGACGTGATAATGATATTTGAGTAAACAATACTGAAATGATTATGCGAGTAATGATACAATGCTTATATGAAAAGATGACATGTAATGTGATAAAATGATATGTAATGATTTGATAACCAAAATGAATAACGTTAGTAATGACATAATAATAATCATATTATATGAGCTGTTAAGTTTACAATGTGGCTGTTAGACTTGGATAGGTTAATATTTAAGGGAGGTTCTTCATTTTCTGTTGTGTGACTGTTATATTTATCAGTGAAAATATAATAAAGAATTATAATAAAAAAAAAAAAAAAAGAAATCCTCATTTTTTGACAACTTACAATATCATGATACCCTTTACTTATCCATTGTAAAATAAGGGCTGGTCCAATATTGTCTCTGAAATCTTTTTCTGAAAATTTTTATGCAATACTGTATAATTACTTATTAGGAATAGCAAAATAAATGTTTTGTTTCCAGTTAAGGTCCTGAAAAAATCAGGGCTGGCGTGGGTAGATAGCAATTCTCTCTTATTTTCTAATTTCATTATTTTTAGATCTTGGCAAAAGTGCATCAGGCAGTAGTATATTCATAATTCTTATCATGTTTCAATCATACAGATATACATTGTAAAAACACAAGTATATTGAGAAACTAACAAAGTACAATGTTTACTATCATTCTTAAAAACTGACTGTTCAAAGGAATAACTTTTGCACTAAAAAGACAATCTTGCGACAGTCCCTCTTCTAGAAAATCACGTCACAGATTTTAGGACCACCTGCTGCCCATATTGTTCATTTAGGAATCGGCCCAAAAACCTATCCACCAATTTTTTATCATTCCAGTCTGTTATTTTTCCGGAAAAAATACCTGTTTCATTACTTTTATACTGGTTTTATTACATCCACCCCAAGTACATTGTGTTCCAAATTTGCTACTGGCATGTCTATTTGTTGCGGGGAGGGGGCAGGTCTGGAGTCTGGACAATCCACTTTAATCCTTTAGACTGTCATGGGATTTACCGTAATCCTCCGATTAAACTCTGGATCAATTCTGTTAGATGAGACAGCCATGCGGGCTGGTCCAAGTAAACAACTTCTTCCCATCACCAAGGATTTTTCAAAAGAGGGTGTTGCCCAAATGGGGGCTGGTACCAGTACCAAACCATTTTTTTTCTTATTGGATGTTGCACCTATTGGAAAATGAACAGATTATATGTTGAGATATTCACACAATTTGGGGCTTTAACCGGTTGAGAAAAATAACAAGGGCGAAGTACAGTACAGTCTATAGTCATTTCTACCATGTTACAGTACAGAGGCAGTTATCACTGTAGGACTTTAAAACGCCAGTGGGAGTCGAATACTACACAAAACAGATTTCTTTGTAGCGAAATGGACCATTACTTTGAGTATCGTCCATTCACATGTTTTCACATACTGAATCAGGTTCAGGTCCACACCTGGACCTGATCCTCTGGACATGAACCGGACCTGGACCTGAATTTTCTGCACCGGTACCCACCCCTATTCGTAGCAGCTGCTGTAAACAATGTCATAAATTATGACAAACAGCTCGTTACTTTCATTGTGCCCTAAATATACAGCACTCTGATGTACAATAATAAAGAATGGTGACTCCAGAACAATTCATGTTTTCCACTTTGATGAGCAAAATTTCCCTATGGAATACAAATAGCCACACATAGTTACATTTTATACATCATTTTTTCCTATTGATCACAAGCAATGTTTAAAGCAGTTTGGTCTCTTAATTCAGTTTGTTTCTTCCTTGTCCCCTAATAGTTGTCAATAGCCAAAAGAATCCTACTTTTTCACAAGCCATTTGTTGCAGAGTATGCACCCTAAACTTGTAGTAAATGGAAAAAATAAGTCAATATAGGGCATGAAATAAAATTGACTATGTACTTTTATGGAATTTGATGTGATGGTGAATACGAAATCATGCAAATTAGGACTTGATTTGCATAACTCATAAGGAAAACTTAATTGTGCTAAATGAAAAGAACTTCATACTCGGTACATACAGTTCATATGTAACTATTACTTCTATATTTGTTAAACTTACAGCATCTAAGCACAATCTAGGGATGGCATGATCATCATGAGATTTTTAATGCATATTTTCCACAATTTCAAAGACGTCATTGAAAATCGAATAATTACAGCAAGAGAAATACAGATCACTCTACCTACAGAATTAAGATGGTCTAACTTAACAAAATCCTCATCTATTAACTCAATTTGTATCTGCCAACTTCCTGCAGTACCTAATGCATCCACATGTAATCAGATATAATAGAAAATTTGTTCCAATTTTCTACGGTAACATCATTAATTCCTGCAGAAATTATGAGGCACAATATCACAGTACACTTAATTTTGCCGGAGTACATATCAACACAAATATTTGTATTTCTCATGAAAATTGTTTTGACAGAAATTAATAATATCCCTTGAGTGTCAGTGTCACTTTTATTTCATCTAAGATAAAGTAAAGAGGAACAAATAAAGTTTGTAATTATAAAATGATATAAAATGTATATACAAAAATAAGAACTTCTAATTATGAAGAATTTCTGAAAGCTTTCCAGAGTGCATATTCACCTGGCATATAAAAATTCTATCGTTGAAGATGTAACTCACCCACTATCTGGTTTATGACCTGTCAGCTGCAGTTTCCTATAACTTAGGCCCAATCTACACACAGTTTTTACCGATATCTGTGGAGATGTCGGGAGGGATCTAGAACGTAGGGGGCCGGACACCCATGGTTGCAGTCATAAACATATAGCTCGATTTTCCAAATGGCGTTATATGCTAATGAGCCTTCCCGAAGTCGGGAAGCATCTACACGCGCGCGAAGCTGTCGGGGACCCCTGCCAAGCTATAGGTAAGGTATCGTACGAATGGTCCGGACCTTTCGGGAGAAATTTTCCCGATATCGTAATGGCGATATAGTAGTTCCATCTACACGATGAAAAAAAGCTGTCGGCGAGAGGTTGTAGGCTCGCCGATATCGGGAAAAACTGTGTGTAGATCGTGCCCTACTGTTAAAAGAAAATACAGTAGTCTGTGTAACACAAACTCTGCTGTCAGAGGCTGTAACTGGCCCCTCCTCGCTAGGAGGCCAGCAAATGTTGGGCGGGCTGCTATAAGCGATATTTAATCAGGCTAAAATACAATAAATGCACAAATGATTTTATTTTTGTAGTTTTTGTGGTGACTTCTTCACAATGAACTCCAAACCACTACAAAAGATTCATATAATGTACTATACATTGTGCAGTATTATCTAGTGTTGATGGCACCAGCTACAGTATCAGAGAAGACACATGAATACCAACATGTAGTATTCACAGGTAAAGTACAAATTGAACACAGACCAGATCTTTGAACATTAGATACATATCATATGTATCAAAGAGTGTTACATTTCAAGGGGGTAGATACAAGGTACAGATAGATCAGTGACAGTTCATAACAGTTGAAAGTGACTGTTCTGTTAGTCTGTGGCACATATCCCTTGCCTAGTCTATGATCACTGACTGTCCGTTAAGGTGCCAGGGTTTCCATTACTGTGCAGTATGTGACTACAGCGCTACTGCAAATCACCATTTACTGCATGGCCTTTAAGCCATCCAGCCGGATTTTTTACTACAAGTATTTTATAATCTTTAACTTTTTAAATGGTGCCTTCATAAGCATACTTCATTGAGTAGAAAAGCATCTAAATTCTCTATGACTTAAAGACCTTGCCAATCAAGATTTGCTGCACGACCTGCCCGTCACTTGGCCTCATTTTTGACAACAACTTTATATATCTTTAACTGAGATCTATGCTGAAATATTATGTACTAAGAGATCTTTTCAGCGTAGAAAAAGCTTTAGGCTAGACTCAGCACCTAAATTCAGAGATTGGGAAACGGCCTGCCAGCCACCCAGCCTGATTTTTGACGAGCATTTCATATTCTTTAACCTAGATTTGTGCTGAAAAACTAAGTATACACTAAGCGATCTTTACAGGCTAAAAAAAGCCTTGGACTAAACCCTGCGTCTAAATTCTCACAGATCAGGAGGGTCGCAATTTACAGTGCAGCCTACCATCCACTAGGCCTGATTTTGACCAGCATTTTCATAGCTTATACTTGTGCAGAAAAACTATATACTAAGCGATCTTTCCAGGCTAGAAAAAGCCTTTGGCTAAACCCTGCATCTAAATTCTCACAGATTGACAGCGCGGCCTGCAAGCCTCTTGGCCTGATTTTTGACAAGTCATATTCTTAGATCTATACTGAAACCTATATACTAACTTAAAGAGATCTTTGCAGGGTAGAAAAGACCTTAGAGTAAATTGACTAAATCCTGCGTCTGAATTCTCGCAGACTGGGAAACCTTGCCAATCACGATTTGCTATAGCCACCCGGTCTGATCTTTGCAAGCATTTTATATTCATTTAACTTATATATAGATCAGTGCTGAAAAAATATATCGCTATACTAAGAAATCTTCTCAGGGTAGAAAAGACCTTACTAGACTAAATTGACTAAACTCCGAGTCTGAATTCTCACAGATTCAGAAACCTTGCCAATCACAATTTGCTATAGCCACCCGGTCTGATCTTTGCAAGCATTTTATATTTATCTGTCCTGAAAAAATATAACGTTTACTAAGAAATCTTCCCAGGGTAGAAAAGACCTTACTAGACTAAATTGACTAAACTCCGAGTCTGAATTCTCACAGATTCAGAAACCTTGCCAATCACAATTTGCTATAGCCACCCGGTCTGATCTTTGCAAGCATTTTATATTTATCTGTCCTGAAAAAATATAACGTTTACTAAGAAATCTTCCCAGGGTAGAAAAGACCTTACTAGACTAAATTGACTAATATACCAGAGTCCGAATTCTCACAGATTCAGAAACCTTGCCAATCACGATTGACGGCGCAGCCTGCCAGCCACGCGGCCTGATTGTGATTTACTCTGGGTGGGCAGTGAGACCTATATCCACGGCATTAGAGCCAGGGCCACAGCTGCAGGGGTGGATTGGCGGGATATAGCCCAACGATCAGCCCGATTAGTTATGCGCCACACGCATAAATGACGGACATTAGGGGACAGGCCACAAATGACGGAAAGAGGGTCACGTCAAAATGATGACGGGTCCACCACACTTGAACTATCCAGTGTTGAGCTTTTAAATTTGTTTGTTTGTTTGTTCTCTTAATAGGTTAACTGTCTCAAGAAAAAACACTGCATGGTTACACCACTATATGTAAATGTTCAACACCCGTAACCCTAACCCTAACATAGGGGTGTCAGAGAGTTTATAGGGGTGTCAAAACATGTAGTATGTAGTATGACATTCAAGTTCCACTTGTTTTCAACTGTAAAGCAATGCTGATTCAGTAATATGGATGCCACCATTCTTCAAGTATTCTATGTGTTTTCCAATTTTACTCTTACACTTAGTCTCTTACTTTACCCCAAAGAACTTCTTGCGAAGCCTTGACGAATGAAGAATCACCGACTGTCATGCTCTCCTTATTGCCAAGGTTTTATGTGTGGCGAGGGAGCGGTGGGTGATCATCACGAGATAGATGTTCCCACCCTTAAGTAGGTCACACGGATATTCCATGTCTTGCTATGGATGCTTGCGTTTAATATATATATCCTGCACTTTCCGAGGCTCAAACAATGTATGAGTGTGCGTAAGGATGGGTACCGGCATCGGTACCGGTACAAAACCGTTATTTCTCTCGTTGGACCGGTCCAAAAAAACTGGACCTGAAAAAAATCAGTGGACCGGATGTTGGACCGATTCGAAAACAAATAAATTATACTCCTGGCTGGCATTCATGTGCTTTGAGGCTTACAGATCCAAGAAAAGAAAAAGAGCGAAGATGAGGGGGAGTTGATAGTTATCTTTACGAGGTTTTTACTTGGTATAACTACTCTCATGTCCCAATTGCAAATAAATGTACGTTTATTTTTTCGGCTGCAAAATCCACCCGGTGCGTTCATTGAATGTATTGCCTTCTAAGCTAAGCAATGCTGTACATTACCAGGATACAAATACAGACATAGAAACAAGGATATATATAAAAATCAATTAATTTTTCCTAAAACAAAGACAAAGGCACTTAGAAAATACATTTATAACTTCAGAGTTGTACTATATCTTAATATACAAACACAGACATGCACTATTTGTCTGATAATAATAGTAAACATTTAATAACCAAGGCAGTCAACCCTAAGAGAATATTTCAATAATGCTTGAGATATTCTTTATTGAAAACACTGTCCACAAAACAATCAAAATATTTGTAATGGTAACTGACAAGCATCTGTACCATTTGTAGTAAACAGACAAAATATAGCTGGGGGCCTAAAATCACCATGACTTTTTTTTTTTATTGTGTCTTTAGAAACTCAATAACTTAGCACAAACCGAAACTAATAGTAATGCAAATCTACCAAAAAGTTCTTCAATTTAACTTATAGGTGCGAACACACAAACAGAACCGAAAACAGTCCCTCCATTGGAGGTGAACCTCTTTTCATAAGGTAAAATACATTTCTACATTAAATTTATAAACACATCTAGCACTACCTCAAATCTACAGCAAATGATAGATCTAAAATGAAATGATAAAAAAATTCCTTTCTGTACTTTATCATTTCTGTACTTCTACAAATGCCTGCTACTTTGTACTTCTAAGCTACCGTTAGAACATTGTAGAGTATCCTTGAGACAATGTACTTTGGTCAACAGACATTGTTTGATCTTTCTAAGTGTCTCCAACCACCAAACAGCACACTTATCGCTCATTCCCTTGTCTTCTTATCAGCCTCCTATCTGAACAGTAATGCTATGTAAACTTTACATTGTAGACTGTGTTAGCAACAAGTGCCTGTTTATACAGAATTTATAACCTTTAGAATGTTACGGATTAACATTTTTTATCCATGTGTCATGTATGGGTTGCAAGAGACAAAACAGTCTCTGCTATAATAATGATTTGAAAATTTGAGCCTACTTTGGTAGCCATGCTTTCATATTCATATGTAAGTTATAAAGTTACTTTTATCGACATGTGCATGTATCACTTACTAAGGCCATTTTGATTTGATTACATGGATGACGTCCTCCGGAAACCCCAAAACTGATATGACCGTGCAAATAAAACTAAAGTTTGGTAAAACAATTGCCTTCATTTTGTAATATTCGTAGTCAGGGAGGCTGAATAAATGACCAAACACACAGAGTATGATATGCCGAACAATAGCACGTTCATTTTTATTATTTCACATTTTCTTTGACTTTTGAATTGACTTTGGCATTCTACAACATTGGTATCCATTTTCAATATCTTTCTACTATTTACAGCAACTATTTGCTCGTTTTGCAGCTATTTTCTACAGTTTACATACAGTGAGGTCAAAAATGTTTTTGGGAAAAATTTTTGTTACCTGCTTAGATTAGTTTTCCCAAGAATCCATCATTTTCTTCAGGCCAGAGGGACAGGTCCTTGAGACAGTCCTGCTTTTAAATTAAAGCTACTGTGAATGCAGAAACTTTAGCGATGGTTTAATGTTCACAAATTGTGCGATGGCTGCTTCACCGTGAACTTAAAACCACTGCGAACATTTTTCCATGGCAGTAAGACTAAAAGACTACAGTGCATGGTGCTACCACGAAATTTGAACCACCGCGAAAAGCCCTTTTTTCCTGTGCCGCGAAATTAAATCCCCGAAACTTAAATGCATTTACAGTATATACAGTATTTACAGTGTGCACAGTAGAAAACCCCACACAAAGGACTCTAGCACACCTGTGCTGCTATGTCTACAAATAGAGACACCTGTCAGCTGCTCTTGTGTTCTTTTATTCCAGCAGGATGCAGGTGTTGACTAGGGTTAATCCAGGTTAACCGTATTTAGACTTCACCTCTAACCCTTGAGGGTCAAGGATGTAAAGGGCTCAAAACCTTTTTTTTTTGCATACCTGCACTAGTGCAGGTAGCATTGAAAATTACCTGCACCAGACAAATTATACCTGCACTACTCTGAATTTAGGATTGTACTTTGTAAAGAGCTTCTGCCCATTTGAAAATATAGACTATAGGTATAAAATCCAAGAAAAAATTACCAGTGCCATTAGCAAAAGCTATGATCTTTCTGAAACAAAGGCAAATATGTCCATATCGACTACAATAACAGGACCTTCATTGGTTTTTTCATACCACATCTCTATTCAAAACCAATTGTTAATGACATAATTGTTCAGCAAATAATGAACCTCCCCCTTCACATCTAAATATCCATCTCCCAGTTGTTCTTGAAACAATGAATCTCCCCTTTCTAATTCCTGTCTATATAGTGAACACCCATCTTTCAAGAAAGGACATAGTTAGACAGGTGGTTACTAAAGAAAGGGCCAGCAAAAATTGGCCACAATGGTTTGGTGGTCTATTCACAGAGGTGTTCACTAGTACAGGTTTTGATCACATATCAATGGCCAGGTGATTCTTACAATGAGGTGGTCACTAGTACAGCTTTGACTTTATATATCAATGGCCAGGTGGTCCTTATGTAGAGGTGGTCACTTGTACAGGTTTGACTGTATATCAATGGTCAGGTGGTCCGTATGTAGAGGTGGTCACTTATACAGGTTTGACTGTATATCAATGGTCACCTGGTGGTCCTTATGTAGAGTTGGTTACTTATACAGGTTTGATAATACCTTCATCACAAAAATGAATCTCCCCTTGTAACCACCTACTACCTCCTCCTACCTATACCTTAACTGTTTTGTCCCCTAACATCCTGTCCATCCCCCTGGCCCTTTTCTCACAATGAACCTCCCCTTCACAGTTGGGTGTTAACCCCGCCCCCAATTTGTACTACAAACATGGCCACATGGCAGCCATTATCACAAGCTGTGTTTATTTATGTAAAAAGCCTGTTAGCTCTAGGGCCTATTTTCAGGAGCTACACTGAACAGGTGCATAGTTCCACCATGTTTCTAGCCTTCTAACATCAAACTTTGCCATATCTGCACATAGACTTAAAGGGACATAATGTAGAAATTTGGCGCCAAAATTTCAAATGTTCTGAACTTTAAAATCTCCCATCAGATTGACATTTGTAACTTATTTCCAACTTATCTGCATCATTTTTTCACATTTCTAGCGCTAATTAACAACACCAAAGTAAGCCACGACCGAATTCTCTTACTTCCGGGTAGCCTACCGGAAGTAAGTCGGCCGTAGATTTCCGAATCGACCGTTGCGGTCGCAGATCTTCGGAGCTTAGCGGGGACTTTCAACAAACTTCAGTAACGATTCGAGCGAACCACCGAACGCGTTCTAGAGCGCGGCTTGGTTCGCCGGAGAGTTGGATAAAATGGCGGTCAACTCAAGCGGCGGTGGGAAGTGCGCATATTTCAAGACGTTCTCACCTCACAATAAAGTCATATCCATACGTTGTAAATATTGCTGTACAGTGTAATAAGGTAGACTCAACTCATAATGTAGAAAAATGACCGAAAACAGTGACTTTATTTTTTACACTATGTCCCTTTTAAGAATTAAAATAACTAAACTTTCTACTAACATCTCTACTTATTTTCATTAGAAGCACATTTATGAGAGATTTCTTGAGAGAACATTTTTAAAGTCATCTTTTCATTTTTGGGACACTTAAAACTGAAATCATGTTTACAATACGCTGGCACACAGAATCAGGTTCTCATCATATCTGTCATAAAGACATCAAAGCGGGAAGATCCATTGCAGTTCCTTAGAAGACTGCTAAGGGGCCCGTTTTCGAAATTGACCTTCTCAACCCCTACCCACCTGCCAAGTATTATAAGGATCCATCCCCAACTACTCAAGTTATGCAG
>NC_049995.1:11456599-11509132 GCF_000003815.2 Branchiostoma floridae
CCCTGCCTTGTTGGGTTCACAAAAGAAGCGTGTTATTTACATACTTGCCTAAATGGGGTCATTGACACACACCTGCTGTAATTCTTGAACATTCACTAAACAAATGGCATCAATGATCAAGTAAAGCTGTAGGGTGTTTGGTGTAAAGCAACCATTCGGTATTTTAATCCTAGGTTCTAGTCCACTGATATGGTCCTAAATTGTGCCATTGGGAAAGGTACTTCACACAGATTTCCTCACTTCACTCAGGTGAAAACGAGTTTGGATTAGAAATGCCACTCGGATAGGACATTAAACCCACACCTAGAGCATGCAAAACAATCCAGAGTAGGGGTTCATTCCCATACCAGTGGATCCAATTTATAAGTACGAATATACAGCTTGTACTCTTCAATACAAACCTGGTGTGTTACACCATGAGGTGGTTTACCAGGTACTAGTATTCAATACAAAGAAACAAATGGTAACAGGACTGTCTATAATTATAGAAACATAAATTCTTCATGACCGACAAGTCTACCAACCTAGCTAAAAAAGATACATTTTCATTTCTAAAATCTACAAACATCCAAATTTTTTTGAGGGGGGGGGGGTCTTCCTTTTCGTATAAATATTTTACCTGGCCTAGACGAGTACATGTATACCTATGAGCAGGTATAAATTAAGGCAATAAAATACGTTTTGAGCAGTTTTGATTCCCAACTAACAAAAACTAACATCTTAACCAACAATATTCACTCAACCGTTCAAACTTAAAGTTTAAGTTAACTCCTTCCCAGATGATGCATATAGGTGAGTTTCCATCTCTATTAGAATAGCCCTTGGGCCATACAATTTGTGCAATCACTACAGTAGGGGGCTAGTCCACTAATAAAGTATCGAAGTATCCACTGGTAGTGGTGTGTGTTCTACTCCAATACTCTTACACAAGTAACTCAGTCGTAACACTCTTTTATTTTCTGAGCAGCCTGAACAGCGTCATTAACACGGGCTCCGCATTGTTATCAAGGACAAAACAGGATGTGGACTTTGCTCACAAGCATGCCACCTGTTGACCTTTGACCTAGTGCCATGTCAATACCACCTGATACCCTCTCACAGAGTACCTGGCATTCGCCATTATTTGAAGGAATTTTGCAGCATTCTATGCTACCTTCTACATTTTTTGTCTCAAATATCATTGAGGATGGACAAAAAAATACCAACAGTTTTTATAGAATTATGGAAGTTCCTTTATCAATGGCAATGGAGAAAAAAATAGTTTGTAGGATATTTCTGTCAATTTTTTGGAAAATCTGATAACAGAGAAAAAATTCAAGCTAGCTAGAGCCCTGCCCTCTCATACACAAAGTGATGTAATGTTACACACCTTTTCTACATGTAAAGGAACCAAAATTACATGTACATGGAAATATCAAAAAAAGCAAAGTCTTCTCTCGAGACATGAAAAAAACCCAAAAGATTCCTTTGAAATCATACAAGAGAAATATTTTCTACACAAGCCAATAGCCTGATACAAAAAATGTATGTAGTTATAAGAGTTCACTTCAAGGTTATAATACTGATCCAAATAAATACGGAAAATCATAAAAATTTCAAGGGGTGAATGGCCATTCAGACGTACACTGTATCAATCGACTTTATCATTTTGTTTACCAAATAAATTCAATAATATTCATCCGATAAAACAACAAAGAACATCAGTCAAAAATCCAACATATGCTACCTACAAGTTGGTAATTCTTTAAAGTAATGGAAACCTTTCCTTTGGCACATTATCATTAGAATAATCAGAAAAGTGCATTTACAAGGAGAAAAAAAACGCCTGCCTTCCCCACTGTGACAAAAGTCAAATACTTGTACGATACGAAAAGAGACAAAATTGCTTGGCAAACAGTATACAGACATTACAAATTGTACCATATCTAGTTGTAAATATCTTTCCTCCCTCCGTATCATAAAAGCTCTCATATCTGTTATATAACAGGTCCCTTGGATGTAATTATCTTCTCCGTAGATGTGTACACATGAGATAGAGTGGCGGACATTTTGGTGATATTGCAGTTTTCTGTTGGGACTACAGGAAGGGCAGTTTGAAGTGGACCTTTATCTAAATGGCCCTTATCTTCAAGGCATGGCTGGTATGTTCACAGCAGGGCACTTTCACACAGGGAGGCTGGGAAAACCAGAGTTCCCAGACCTCATACCTAAATAAAATACTAGTATCTTCATTATGCAAATGACTTACACATTTATATAATCTATGCATAGTTTACTGTAAATGCATTCAAGATCGTGGGGATCTAATTTAGTGGTAGAGGGAAAAATTGGTTATTTGTGGTGTTTTTTTGTTCGCTGTAGTGCTGTAATGGAAAAATGTTCGGGGTTGTTCTGAGTTTCAGTGAAGCAGCAAAAATTGAAATGAAATGAAATTGGAATGAAATTACTATCATGAAGGACTTTATATAGAAGTTTTCTATATAATGTCCTTGCTATCATTCAACACTTGAACATTTGGTACTAATAAGAATTTCTTTCAATTTAGCTTGTTCTACCAGAAAAAAATTGTTTCTCTAAATGCAGGAAATGGCATTCCAGTTAAGATAACAGAATTTCCCTGTTCCACCTTGAAAATTATCTCTTGCTCCCCCCCCCCCTTATGAGAATTGCTGCTGCCACATCTGATGGTCAGTGTATATCGTGACCTACTTTCCATTCTTTACCTTCAAGCTATTAGCTTGATACGCCATTGTCTGCCTGCTGTACGAAATTATGACATATTGCATTCACCATCTAAAGAAGACAGTGTCTCATTCATACAGTAAATGCAATATTTCATGACAGTATAGACACAATGGCATGCAGCATTTTGATTGTGGCACATACTACAAATTATATAGACAGGTATTATGTGTGGCTACTCTTTCATCTATACCAGTAAAATGATACAGTGACAGTTACTGTCGTATGTGACACAAGGAAAGGGGGCCTTTGTGTATCGTCCATTGGTAGTGAATGTACATTGTATCTGTCTTCTTCGTCACAACCAGTGGAAGACTAGCTCTTCAAGGGTTCTACCTAGTGCATTTTTCGCGTAACGGGCCACTGCACTATAATTTGTGACTTTGTAAAATGAGGACCTGGTAATTTTCAACATTTACTTGTTGAACAATGACTATTCAAATATGAAAAATGATGATATGCCACTCCAAGCTGATAAAAAAATCCTTCAAATTACATGTGATGTTTACACAGTTAAGTCACCTCAAAGGTACCCTTACAATACCAAATTTTTACTCTCAAAACCTCACTGTGGAAGGGCAAAGATCCCCCTTACAACCCCCCCCCCCCCCAGATTGGTTGCCTTGCCCTTACCATTACGCTTAAATAAAATCCTTGCTAGAACACTGATTCAGTGAGGTGAAGTTAAATGATAAAGCTTTCACTTTATACTGAATGAAAACATTTTGCAAAAGAATGTGTTATAGCATTGATTCTGTATCTTGCCTTGAAATTCCTTCAGCGGAGTTTCCCCAGCCCTGTATTTCTGGTGGCCCCTCCGACGCAGGCGGCCATGAATGAGTAATGACCAACAAGGCCTCAGGGTTGGGGGCAGGTGCCCCGCCAAAATTGGCCAAAATTATCCCCAATCCTAAAAATTTCATGTCCTTATTGAGTGCTTGCCCTGACTCCAACATTCACTTAACCATCAGGCAGCTAAGGTAGCCATTTGGCCTTAAATTTGTATTGGTTATGGGGTTAGGTAGTAAGGGGTAGGTTAAACATAGCATAAAAGAAGGAGATATCGCAATTGTAAATGCATTTAATACGCAGGGTTTCTATTTCACGCGAGCAGGAAAATATCTCTAGTGTTTTTGCGGTGGTTTTCACTTCGCAGTAGTGCCATATACTGTATTGACATACTGTAATGGAAAAACGTTTGAGGTGGTTTTGAGGCAGCACAAAAAACGCGAACATAAAAACAATGCAAACATTTTAATCTGCATTTATAGTAGGTGCATGTAAGAACCTATATGGGTATACCACATGCATAATATTTTAATAGGCAATTATAGTCCTTTTTGTAACATACAGAGGGTCATGCAAATACATATTGTACATCTTCTAATTTTCATAATCAAAATATTGGAAATGCATATCAAAGTTACATTCAAATTTTTATCAAAAGCATTTTGTACAAACAAACTCACTTAGCTATTGAATTCAACAAGTCCTTGATAAATACTGGTACCATTTTCTTTCACTTTGTACATGATATTTAGATTCTTGCTATACTTCCATTCACTCTTTAAAACTTTCTAATAGTGATTTTCTTAATCAAAATATTCCCTTTAATCTTCTTGGTCAGTTACTTCAAGCAGCTTATTCTGTTAGAGCAATTCTATTGTATTAGAGATTAACAATAGATTGATTAACATATTGATTGATACATGTCAAGTAAAAGAAATTGTCTGGACTCCGTGACTTTTTTCCTAGGTAAAAAACAGATTCCTATTGATTATGGTAAACAATTCAGATTATAATAGAGTTATAATTGAAGTAAAGAATACAGTATTCTGTTACTTGGACACAATAGAAATTCTATGAACATGGACACTTTCTACATAATTCAGACAAATACTGGAAATTTTCTTTTACCTGTAATATGAAGTTGAATATTTCAATATTCATTTAATGTCAAATTACATGAACTACTATTATCGTACAAACTACAATGCAAATTTTTCTTTAACAATATTGTAAATTATACCATCCTGATAAATAGTTTCCAATACCCAAGAATGGATTTATCTAAAACATCCTCAAATAAAAAGCACCATTCAAAACACAACAGCTTTTCTTAATCTACTTCAACAAATTTGTAGAGCAACGTTATGACGTGAACGGATTTTAAACGGACCAGAATCTGTCGCGCTGGACGGAAGGAGACGCTGATATCGCAGTAATCAAATAAAACTCTGTCGGATTCCAGTGCCATTATACACCTGGGGCTTATCTATATGGGCTGGTGTGATGGGTATGAAAATTAGACTCATATTCATATCAATTATATATACAGCTATGGCACAGGAAAAGGGTCAAAAATAGCTTCTTGTTTGTGTGTTCAAAGCTTTGTCTAATGTTAACTGAAAGGATCATAAGGGAAATATCATAATTTTATTTTGTACTGGGCGGATCTGAATATATGTGCATGAAAAATCAGACTTGATACTGTGGATATCAATCATAAACCTATATAACAGAAAAATGGTGCATTCAATTCAACTTTAATATTAGTTGAAAGGAGCTTCAGGAAATATCATATTTATGAAATGATAATATGTATGAAAATGAGGCTGATATTGATATCTGTTAGTATTATATGGCTGTAAGACAGGAAAAGGCTAAAAAGGCTGTTTTTTATCAAAAGATTTGTCTAGTGTATTGCTTAAATTTAATATAATATGAGCTTCAGGAAAACATAATATTCATCGGCTGGTACAAAAATTACATCAATATTGATACTGTGACATAGAAAATAGGTTGAAAAAGCATTTTGTAAAAAAATGGACAATTCCAAATTCACCTCCATTTTGTATTTACAGTATGTCAAATTCAACGTGATAGAATCTGTTTTTGACCTTTGACCCTACGGGACTTTATGCGGCTATGACATGGTGGCATGGTACTAAATATTTGATGAGGTGAAATCATTCAGAAACTGGGATAATTACGGCATGTGCGCAGTACTTTCACCTCCATGGGCAATTCCAAGATAGTTATAAGTTTTAAGTTTATTGGGCTAATTGCAAGTGACAAAAATGACATACAAATAATGATAAACAGTACAGTGAGGGACTACTCTAGTCTAATTTAAAACTTGTTAAAGATGTAACTTACTCCAGGTGACTTCTTTTTCTGAGACAGTGGAAGACGAAAAATCCCGCTTTTTCTGTAAGGTGTGGGTTTTGCGATGTTAAAAGGAGAGTAGTTTTCTTTTTGTCTGTAATCATGGAGATATTAGGATAAAATTTGCTGACTTCTTTCAAGAGCTCTTTTTTCTCCTGATTATAGAAGGGGCAGTTTGAGATAAAATGTGTTTCGTCTTCTACCATGTAAGCTCTTCACAATTCAGCCTCTGGCTGAGAAGAGAGAGTTGTTGGGCCACCCAATAATAACAATAACAATCATTATAAATGGACGTTTTGCTGCAGTACCGAAAAGAAGCCGCTAGGGGGCCCATTATCGAACTTGACCTCAGTTTCCCAACCCCTACCCACCTACCAAATATCATCAGGATCCATCAAAGGCTTCTTGAGTTATGCTGTTAACAGACATATAGACAAACACGCTCAAAACATAACCTTCTGGCAAAGCTACAGGTGATAATCATCTTACGAGAGATTTTTTGTGTTATTTAAACCATATCTTCTCCCCAGACCTTTTGGAAAAATTCATTTTTATTTCTTTTCGACCTGTCGGCACAATTTTTCCCTGAAAAAAAATCTGAGAAGCAACAAATAGATTTGTTGTGACCTGAAGGTCGTTGCCCTATAATTCATTCCAACTCACGACTCTGAGTCACCAAAAACCTAACTTAAGTACACATGATATCAGCCCAATGATACTAATCAATTTCTAGTAAATGTAGACCTCGAAAAAACACTCTCATGACAATCTGATGTACCATTGCAGTCAAGATTGCTTTTGTAGCTTTTATAGCACTTCGTTTCTATTATTAGACCATGAAAGGAATTATAATCCATGTCATTGGACACTTCAAAAGACATGAATATTACTGGCGTGTATGTTCACCTTATCAAAACAAAAGAATAGTCTAACAGTTAGACACACTCCAAAAAAATCATAGAGAAACAGTTCTAGTGTAGCAAAAATATTGAGGTTTATTGATGGTTGAGTACAAAAATGAAGTTTAACCCTTTTTGGCATATCTAGAAAATGCATGTTTCTCAGCATTCTTCTTTCCTTCTTAACGTAAACTTGAAATGTGTGAAACTGCCATACTTTGCTTTGTGCAGACACTATCAAATATGTACAAAGTTGAAGTGTTTTACGACCTAACAGCAAGCAGACACTACAAGTGCAACCACTCCATTGCACTGTCACAGACAATAGAGCAATTTGCAGACCAAATTTGGAACGAGCCACTTCCAGCTCTTTGTTTACGTTGCTAGGCTATAACAACAAAGCCATCACGCTAGCAATCTCTGACCATGTTGTGACCTCTTGTTCGTTTTTGTTCACGACACTTGTTGACACAGTGGCGGACAACGAAACGGACAACCGTCCACGAGCAGCGGTCTTGTTAAACTCGTAATCTAACCCGACCGTACACTCTGTATTTAGGCTAACCAGACCTTAGCGCTTGTTTCTGCTCACCCCTAAATAAACAGGTTTTCTGTATGTTTACTTTACCGAAACCGCTTGAGTAGTTGTGTTCAAAACATCTATTACTGAGTATTATTGGCTTCTGTCTCTGTCAAATAAAGGCAGACCTCCAAAGTCTTTATTCACTTAAGCTAGTTTTGCAATGTGACTTTGCTACTGCTTGCTAAGCACACAGGGGTAACGCTAGTTCCCCTTTATTCAGTTTACCAGTTGTTTTTTAAAACAGGGTATTTAGGGATATCAAGTCAAAGGACAGTTGAATGTTTAAAATTGTGCTATTTTCAAAACATCGCGGTTTGAAACCATCGTCAACTTGACATTCCTAAATACATCCAGTTTTTTAAAACAATGGATATAGGTTACCCCACGGATAAAGGTAACCCAGCCTTACCCTAACTCTGTTGCGCAGTTTGGTACTTTTGCAACAATTCTACTTTTCTCAAGGAAGGATGAAGACAAATAATGCTACCCACTCTCATTTGATTTTATCTCTTTCAGACTTAAAGGTTCTTATACTCAGTATACTCATGGGGTCATGGCATGGTGTAACTGTATTAGACGTTTGGGCGGCCCCTGAATCCAGAGGTCCTGGGTTCATATCCTGTCGTGCTACTGAACCCTTGGCAAGGGCACTTTAACACAACTTTCCTTACTCACCCAGGTGTGAAAATGGGTACATGACTTTGGTTGGGGAGGTAAAAGGCAGTGGAAGAAGAGGGTTGGGCTCCAACTCCCAATACCATGCCCTAGACACAGTGTCCTAATCAGTCTGGAAAAAGGGCCGACTTACCGTTACCTTAACCACAGAATCAAAGACTAACATCAATTTTGGTACTGCTGTGTTTATATACAAATGCATTGCTTTTAATTTGTTTATATTACCCCTTTTGATGAACTATTTGTGTCATCTTTTCACAGACATTGTTTCTATAAATATCAACTCTGCTATTTACTGTCTTTTCCATAATCCGGAGATGCTATTGTCACATGTGATGATAAGAATATTGTGGATACAAACCTTAAAGCTTCTGTAAATGTCATGCGTTGACATACAATATCAACAAACAGTGTTGTGTATACTAGACAATTGCTGCAAGACAATTGATTATTGGTGGCAAACGGGGCTTATGGTTTGAGTTGTTAACCTAGAACATACAGTAAGGCCTGGAGTTCCCATGTTTAAAGAGAGCCACACCTCCAACATGTTAGAGAATTACCCACTACACAAAGAAAAATAAGGTATATCCCATTAGACAACAGTAAGTAGATTTTATGGCGCGTTCATTAATTTTTGCCAGGCTTCAGGGCAAAAAATTGTTTTTCTGTGATGGTCAGATAGACCAAAATGGGCACACAAAAAAATGCTGTGTTGTAGCCTAATAATTGTACTTGTAAAAGTGACACTAGGGAGGTAGCCATGACTATAGTTGCAGAAGTGAAAAAGTGCCACCAATTGAAGCCATGTGTAGTTGCCAACGAACTTGATAAGTGATACCAGTCTACCCCACAAGTGTCACTTATACTACAGTAGTTTACTTCTTTAATACAGGAATGAATGCCTTGTTAGTTGTGATGCCATATTTTATCATTTCAGATCTTGATACGTTTATGGTGTCTATTTTGAAAATTTAGCTTGTTTGCTTTTTATCAATCTTGTTTTTTTCATCTCATTATTTTTGCAGTCTGCAACAATGTCATCCATAAAATTTACTTGCTGTGGCCTCAGTAAATTTTTATATTCATTTTTGCCTTTGCCAAGAAGGTTAAGTTTTCAGTAGTATGTGTTCTGTGTGCGTGTCAAAACGATAACTCAGGAATGCTTGGAATGATTGTCTTGATATTATCATATTCAGTTTCATATGATCCTCCCTGGCAGTATATGTACAGGTGTGAATCTATAGACTATCATATATGATGATAAATTGCCATATTAATAATACATGTCTGCATACACTGACAACTGTCACTAATAGCCACCTGTCAAAAATCCCTCCCTCACGTAAATAAACTTTAAGTTTAACCTCCTTGCTTAAATGAAGAAATTCAAATTGCTACAAAAAATTGGAATATGAAACAAATATGTTTGGTCAAAAACAACACCTAAGGCTCAATTCAATACAGCATACAATATATGAATATGCCATGATATTGATAAGTGTGCGTTGTCATATGACATTACCGGTTGATATACATTTGGGCTGGCAAGAGAATATGTTTCAAAATTCCATTAAAAAATATATAGGGCTTGAAATGCTAGGTGCATGTACACATTTATGCACCCAAAATTGGACCTAACTTTTGACATTATATGCAGTAGGATATCTAGATATTTGCATAGGGTTAATATACGTAAAGATGATACTGTATGATGATATTCTAGTTGTGCACCCAAATTCTTTCAAGTTAGGTTGCCAGTGCACATATTCCCCAAAATGAATTTCAAGCCCTATATGAGCTTGATAATCACATTATATTACATAACAGGATTCATAGACAGAGATACATTACCAGTATCCATTATGGAAAACATGATACCCAAAAAAGCTTAGTTCTATTTCTTCCTTGTCCTAACACACATTATGTAAAAGACTTGCTTTAAAAAGCACACTGTTAAAACATAACCTTTACAAAACTATGGAAAACACAACAGTAGCATATGAATAGGCACTAAGAATAGCATTATTGACATTATATAATGATATGCCATATGGGATAGAAAAAGAAAGGACAGTACTAAAAAAAGAATTACCTAAGCTACAGTGACATTCATTTTTCGTATCTCGGTCAGGATACTCTTCTTTTACATGAATATAATAAAAGAAATATGCATGTTTGATGTCAAAATGATGAAAAGATAATTTTAGAAAGAAACATGCTTTTCATGACAGCTTTCAAGTTTAAGAATTTCGTAAATGTTCCCTTTTTAAAACATGCTTGAGTAAAGATAGTTTTTGTCATTCTGATTTAATAGTACATATTGTATATCAATTAGGCTTGATGCAATAAAGCTACTTACATGTTAAACAGGTAATATTACTCTCTTTTTCTGTTTTTTGTGTGCAATATCTGATTCATTATACCAAGACTTAATATACATACTACTGGTATATCATAAATTTCAAAGTTACAAATACTTTTCAGTATTCTTCAAAATTACCTACACAGTGCGTATTGTAGATGCAGTGTTCGAGATACTTCTTTACATGCAAAATTGGATGCAATTTGAAAAATCTACAGGCAAAATAATAGAGTCTGCAGTATTTTCTACATAAAAAATTCACAATATTTCTTTACATGCAAATCTTGAAAACAGCATAAGCAAATTGTATGCTCCACAAAGTGTATTTCAAGCCCTGAGATTGAAAGTTGGCCCTGAAATCTTGAAACAAAGCAATAAATAAATCTCTCCCACAATGAGACCCAAAAGCAAATGACAGAGCCACACCTAATACCAGCATACGGCATTTGTCAATCTGTTTTTCTCATCTGCCTCTTAATTAATGAAGTGATGGATGAGAGAAAACTAATTTCCAGGGGAGGGGAACAGGACAGCTCTGGTAAATAGCATTAGGGATCAAGATGGGAGGGACTGCCTTTTGTTACTAAAACACAACTGAAATTCCTTTATTGCTTTTGCTAATTACTAATTTCTATGCCAAAAATAGGGTATTGCCTATCTGTACCCAATCCGGCTTCCAAAATAGATATCTATTCTTAACATTTAACCTGTTTCATAGGTTTCCAACATCTTCTTTTTAAAGGATTATGTACTAGATGTTCCTACATCGCATTAAATTTTACACTGTAACAGATTCAAGATTCGTAAATGATGGTGTCTGACAGACATGGAAACGTTGGTAGTGAGTAAAAATTTGGTTGTGTAACAAAGAACCTTACTTCATGAGAATCCAAGATTGTACAAAAATCTTAAGAACAATTACAATGGCTATTTTACGATCATAAAAAGAGGTAAATCAGTCATCCTCAATTGAGTTGAAGTATATTGCTTTTTGAAGTATCGTGTTTAAGTGCATTGTGGCTTCGTTACGGCTCGCATTTTCAGCACATTGAGTCACCCCTATCCTTCTCGATAAGGCCACACCAATTTAATTTCTTGGCTCACGGATTTTTCATAAAAAATATGGAGCGAGAGGGCGAAATAAAAATTAAAATAAAAATTGTAAAATGGTTGGAATAAAGGTAACGACTAATCCAAAACATAAAGAAAAAAGTTTTCAGCCTAAAAAAAGTACAAAAACACTATCATTGTACAGTAACAGCACCTGTACCCACACTTTAAGGAGCTTATAATATAAAGGCCAATTTGCTACACCAGAAAGTTAGTGAATGGTTTCATTAATGGTGAAAACTTGCTGAGCTGTAATTTTCATTTTTTATTTTTTTCCAAAAAATAGGAGCGAGCGAATCCGTGAACCAAGAAATTAAATTGGTGTGGCCTAAGTGCGTTGGATTCTCAAACATGGGGCCACTGGCTTTACTTCACCATCCAAAATGACGAATGTAATCCCTGTCATACATGTCCGAGCTGGGGCCGACCCTAGCGTCGAACTCCGGCCCAAAGATGAAACAATCATACCTATTCCAGCGTGCAAAATACCCAATTGCACACTTGCACATTGCAACCACTTTTTGCTTGGTGCAACTTACTTCTAAACTCAGGTTGCACAGGGTGCAAGTTAGATTTTGAGCCTCAGAACTCTATTTTGTTGTCAATTTATTTGATTTTTAGTTTGAAACAAACATGCTTGTCTTATAACTTACATGATAATAAAAGGTTATGTATTGTACCTTTTTTTCAGAAAGTAGTGAATTGTAGGTGGTGCAACTTGAAATTCAGTTGTGCAACCTAGTTTTTGCCCCAGGTTGCACACTATGCAACCTGGCTCAGAAAAGTATTTTGTACACTATATTCTCAAAGAACATTGCAAAAATGGACTACCAAAACTAAGTGGCAAATTGATAAGTTGGTATGTTGCCATTTGATTAGGTATAGCTTTAGTAACTACTAAGAAACAAGAACTATCTGTAAGAATTTATTCATAGAATACTTTCATAAAATACTTTCTTCATTTCATCTTATGTCCACAGACCAGTAGCCAATCAGGTGTCTAAATTATGCAAATGTTAGTTATTTGTTACATTACTTGACCTTCACTTTGTATTTGATAACGATCAAAATGCATGTGTAATTTACTAAAAATAGATTTGCAAATAACGTGTGGCTGTCAAGAAAGCAAACACAAACATATCAGATTACAATAATGATTGTAACCAGTTTCAAATGTTAATGACTTGTCCATTTATAACCGTCAACCAAAAATTTTGCTCACATTCACATTACACTGAGCCGTTTTTAGTATATCATCAAATGTGCAATAAAACAGCAGTCTTTCATCCACTTTTTAGTTATTCTCATTTATAAAAAGTCACAAACAAAATCAGCCCTTGCAGTTCCATACAAAAACACTAGGGGGATCAAACCTGCGCTACTTACTCTCTGCCCCAAGCGCTATCTAAAACTGAAAATCATGACCACAGCAAGTCCAGAACACAAGATATTGAGCCTGGAAGTTATGCTGCAGTACCTAAACAAGCCGCTAGAGGGCCCAAAACCTGATCATTTTGAGGTCTCACATACCAAGTAAGTTGCGTCAATCCCTTAAGCATGTTTTTAGTTGACGTATTCACACACACACACACACACACACACACAGGCGCACACACACACGCACACAAACACGAATGCTCTGACAATGTAACTACTTATTCAGTGCCTTTTCCAGTTGGACAAGCAACATGCATTGTTCATTGACAGCCATGCCATATCAACTATGATAAATCAAAGTAACATAGTTTCAACCTAAACATGTACTAGTAGATTTATCTAAAATCTAATGCTCAATAATACCCACCACTATATAGACTTAACAGGCTTGAAGGGCACCTCTGAAAATTTGGGTCATGTAGAGACTAGATAAATGGGGACACAATAGAAAAGAAAAACACCTGATTTTGATGTCTGTACCCTAGATAGGTATCACAATCAAGCAACCGCTCTAAAAGTCCTTACGTCCTCTTACATTATGTATACCACACAAGCTTTTGTCTGCTAAAAAAAGCAGTGAAACCTCAGGATGATGAGGACTTCGAAGCATGAAGCTTTTTTGTTAGCTAGTAACAGTAGTAGTGTATGTAATGCGGCTTCGCTATGGCTCGTGTACTTCAAATGTCAGAACTGGAAGCAAAAATGGTTGATTACTGAATAGTTAAATTTTTCAAAAACTCACCCATATCTCTTAAATGATTGAACAAGTTCATGTGTATCATTACATAGTGAATGCCCAATGCAAGCTTTTAGCCAGGCAGGCATCACGGCCTCATCTGGACGCGCTTTTCTTAAAATAACAAGAAATTGGACGCACTAGACGCTTTACACTGGGTAGCAGATCCTCTGACAAGCATAAAATTCTGATTTACCTGGGATGCCACTAGGTCATTTGTGGTCACACTTTTTTCACAGTAATTTTGCCCCTTTATAGGATACCTCAGAATGCACCATTTTAACTTAAAAATGTCAAGTTAAAATGGTGCATTCTGAGGTATCCTATAAAGGCTTAGGGGCAAAATTACTTTAATAAAATTCTCAAAAACTCTACACCATGGAAGGTGGATGCCCCCAGACCCCCCTACAATAGTCACTTACCTCTACTGACCAAGAAATTTGGATTTACTATAATAAAAAAAACGTAGCTAAAAGCCTGGCTCAAAGAGTATCTCAAACTATTAACAGGTGGTTTTCTGTATCCTACCTATGTTGTATATGTGATATTCCCTTTGGTACATGTTGGTATACTGGCATGATAAGTGGTTATAATGATATATCATGTGTACAGGTAAAGTGCTACCTCTATTGTGCATGTCTAAACTGGTTTCATTTGGTTCTACAGTATACATTACAGATAACAAACAGAAATAAACTGTGCTTTTTATGTATTTTCTGCCTATTGTAATCTACGGTTACTCAAAACATTTGTTTGTTTGAACCTTTGTTTATTCATGAAAAGCTACAATCGGCCTGCAGGCCACTTTTCATTGAGGTCATGAGGGAAGAGGGAAGGGTCAGGCAAAATTATATAAGGCCTAGGAAAAAAAATATCGTGTTTCCTGTTTCCCTACCTACCCTAGAAAAACCTGCCGACCCAAGACTTTTTTTGGGGATGGGCAGAGGAGTCACAGTTTCCAGTTAGAATTTTTATTCAGCCTGCTTCCTATTGAAGCAAAAACACTGCTTGTCCTATCTAATGAAGGATAAATGTATCTATTGTGCACAAAATTAAAGTTTGACATTAAAAGAGAAGTGTCCTCATGCACTTCAGTTTACTTTGTTTGACTGTATTGTAATATGTATCACTAGAGTTTTGGCCAGCCAAAAAAAAATTACAAGAAAAAAAAGAAGATAATCCCGACCTACCGACCCTAATTTTTTTAAGACTGAAACAGGAAACACAACATTTTTTTTCCTAGGCCTAACAGAGATACAGTTTACATCATTTTTAGGCCAAAGACGTCTACATAGTACAAAATGAGTGAGAGCTGTTACATGATAAAGTCAAAAGCTTACATTACATAATAATCATCCATCGATACGTGCCAGATCATTATATCTTTGTACGTGAAAAAAGTTGCAGGTTTTCTTGTCGTTAATTATATCAATTTTCTTTGAGACTCTCTTGTACAATCAGAACATACAAGTATCGCAAAGAAAACAATATTCTTCAAAGAAAATACATTGCACCTCATACATTTATATGTTTATAGTGCCCATATTACCTGTAATGAAGTACCTGTTTTAGAAACTGTCATATGAGACCAGTTGGAATTGAAATATATAGTCATGGTGAAAAATTGCAATTGAGATTAGTAAGAATTCCCGGGAAAGAAACAAAGAAATGGATATACTTCTATTTTTCTTTTAAAATCCTTTTCTTTTACACCTTAGAACTAAGAAAACATTCTTACAGTAGCACTATGTCCAAGTGATCTTAAATTTGTAATTGCACTATTATAGGCATGTTGCACTGTTTTTTAAGTAGTCTCCTTTACAGAAAAAAAAACCTCAGGCCTGCTACAGTAAAAAATTCTTTTTATTTTGAATAACGTAACCTAGCAAATTTTATACAACTTACAAATGCCTTCGGTAAAAAATCTACTACCGGTATTTAGAATTGACCAAATCATCATGAACTGATGCACTACAAACAAAGCACTGTGGGGAGGGGGGTATTAGTTCACTTATACCAGCATCATCATATATACCATTATAAAATTGAGAGAGAGAAAACAACAGATGTACGAAAAACACAGCTGATATTGATTAGGCTTTTGTTGCTTATCGTTTGAATGAGATTAGGCCTATGATTAAAGAATTATGCTCATTTTTGCTGTATGCCACACCCTATTTCAATGCACTTCAAATGAGGAGAATATACATGTATCTGACTATTTTGGCTCACTTTTCCCACAAGCATTATATTTATAGACAGAAATTTCTAAAGCTCGTTTATTTATGTTACTCGTTAGTAAATGTTAATTTACCCTAATGCTACCATTCTTTCTTTGATTACGATTGCACAAATTACTATCTTTCAGTCTAACCTAGTATGTATCCATACAAACTATTCATACAAATATCTACCCTTAGATAGTTAAAAAGGTGAGAAAATAATTTTCTTGACTATAAGCCTATATACAATATTTTTCCGTGCACAAAAAGAGGAAATGATTGTACAGCATGCACAATATAAGCATGATCATTCATTTTAATACCCGAATTCCTTTATAATCTATCATATTTTTGCTTCAATAAAATTATGTAACTCTAACATCTAAATCTTCCTACTAAAACAAAAATCTACAAATATTTAGACTTAATGAAAAATTTGCAAGGTAGCATGTGATGGTATAAAGCAAGATCGCCCCCCTCCCTTCCTTACCCGCCCCACCCACAAATCCCGCATATACAGCAAATACTATCATACACAGATGCGTATAACGGTACACCTGTGCGGCGTATACACACAGATACGGGGGATATACGGTGCAATGGTGGGCTGTATATGGGAACATTTTAGGTTAGGACAGAGAGGGAGAGATTGTGTACGGTCCAGCCTTAGCTTTGGATCAATAATAGTTCCGTGCGGATAGATACTGATGAGGAAAACCCACCGCCATCTTTGGGGGCCCCCGGAGGTGCTAGAAAGGGAAAACCACTCTCACTTTTCACTCTCACTTTCCAGGCGCGGCTCATATTTCTCTCTCACATTACATCAACATTTCGCACACCCAGAAGTCGTGTAAGGGGTGGGTGAGTGGGATGCAGTGAGAATTTAAGGGTTTTAAAAGGGTTGAAATGTTTGTATTTTCACGTTTTTCGCGATCGAAGGCGGCCATAGCTGAGGCAGGTATTTCCAACATGGCGGCCGGCAAGGCTTGGTCACATCTGCGCTGTAGAAACCCCGTTTCTTTCCTTCTTTCTCGCCGCTAATTCTGACTAAGGATAACACAGACGCTAAGGGCTTTTAAAGTGCTCTAATAAAAACAACACCCTGTTGAAGTATGATTATTTTGGTGGTTAGATGGGGTTGGGTTCCCGACACCATCTCTAGGAAAAACTACCACCTGTCTTGCTGTTCAGCTTCAGTGGACACACATCCAAAATACACCTCAAATCGATGCTCTAAAATTTATTTCATCATGAAAACCACATCTAAAACAGACCACACTCATTTGCCATCCTAAAAAATCCTACCAGCTTGTCAGGAAATATCCCTACCATTGCGATCGCAATATTTTGGGTGTGTTTTGAAAAAAAAAGGGGCTCCCATAACAACCTGATTATAAGTGAGTGATAGTTTCACACCTTTTCTTGATTATGGGAGAGAAATAAATACATTTCCGCGCATTATTCCTAGAATATGGTATGTTGGGATTTCAGAGGGATAAGAAAAGTTATTGCTGTAAATATTGGTGGGATATAGAATGTGTGTTTTGTATAGATTTGTCTACGAACGTCATGTAAGATGTGGAGGGGTGGTTCGTACCTGATCATGGCTTGTTCCTTTTCTTCTTCAGCTTTCGCTCTCGCCATAACCTCTTCGATAATCTTCCTCTCTTCATCGGTAAGGTGGGATAGATCAGGCTCGGGACAGACTTCTCCCCCACCCCCCAAGGACGCCACCCCGGGGGCGACGGGCAAACTGGCGCGCCTCATCCCCGTGCTTTGCCCTGCCTTCATCGAGCTTGTTCCGCCAGTGGGGACCGTTTTAAACTCCTTCTCGGCCGCGTAAGACTGCTAGTAACCGTCCTCCTTTCGTCCTGTGTCCCGTCATGGTCGCGGTAGCATCTCAGGGTACCCCTGGGGGTCGGGAGGGGGGTAGAAAACGGGCGTGCGCCCCTGCTATGGAGTCTACAGATGCGCAGAAATAGCGACGGAGACCGCTGGTTTTCACAGCAATCAATTGCAACATTAGGGGACGGTACGTTACGCACGCGGAGTGGAGGGAGTCGCGTCACTTCCGGTTTGAGCCGGATGTCGGCGTGAATCTCTCCCTATTAAAACGCAATACAATTCAGCAATCAAAAAAAGATACGAAAATGTGACGAGTTCGTATAGTTGTAATTTCACAACTTGAAACACTTAGAAGTAACTATAGAAATGTGAACTTTGCTCTCTAACCCAGTGTTTTGTTGATTTTGCGTAAGTTGTTTGCTTTTTTCAACCGTGAACTTTGCTCTCTAACCCAGTGTTTTGTTGATTTTGCGTAAGTTGTTTGCTTTTTTCAACCGGGCTACAATGGAATGATTGAATGGAATGCCATGGGCCGCACAAAATCCAGAAGTAAGTATACGATCAAAAATCAACTCTTACGTTCGCGGTAATTTGATTTCGCGGTAGCGGGAAAAAGGACTTTTCGCGGTGGTTTTAAGTTCGCGTTGGCACCATGCACTGTACAGTGCATAGTCTCTTACTGCCATGGAAAAATGTTCGCGTTGATTTTAAATTCACGGTGAAGCGGCGAACATTAAACCACCGCGAAAGTTTCTGCATTTACAGTATTTCTTGCAAGCTCTGGCAGTACCATTACCATTAGTATATCTATTTAGTCCTGGCAATTACTAAGGCCACAGCAAGTAAATGTTATTGATGACATCAGTGCGCTCATCAATTTTTGCCTGATTTCAGAAAAAAGACAATAATTTTTTTTCTTCGAGAATGGTCAACATGACGATTAAGTACCAAAATGGACAAATAGATTGTGTTGTGTTGATAATTATACTTGTAGAAGTGACACTAGCGAAGTAGCCATGACTGTAGTTGCTGAAGTGAAAACTCGTTGGATAGTTGTAAAAGTGGCACCAATATGGAAGTCATGACTGTAGTTGCCATCGTATTATTTTGACCATATTTTTTTTCGCCATATATCATTATTTTTGCAGCCTGTGAGGGATGTCATCCATAAAGTTTACATACTGCACGTGGCCGAGTTTATATTTTGCACTTGAATTTGCCATAGGTGAGATAATGTGAGGTGAGGTGAGGTAGGTAACGTAAAGGTGAGGTGAGGTAAACTTTCAAGTTCAACCACCATACTAACCGTACTTAGTACGTACACGGAAGGACTACGCGCTAGACTGTACGAGAGGTTGGAAAATTTATCTTCCAATAATAGATGAAAAGACAGATGACATGTGAATAGTCCCTGGTGAATTCTGTGCCACTCAACTGTCGACATATGTTCAAATTTGATTGGTCAATATCGCCTTGGTTTTGAATTCATTTGCTTCAGCACAGATTCATTCAATGCAACGTCCCTGAAGTTAAAAATTACCAAGGATCCTGTTTCAAAACGTATCCAGGTAACAAAAATACTACACCTAAACGTCCAGGACATTGATCTGAAAAGAGGATAGGGGACGCATGTTGTTGTTATCGTTATTGTGATCTAGAATGCTGTTTGATACAACAAATAAGAGCATGCATATTGATTGAATTATACGGATGACATACATGTACGCGCGTGCATCTCCTTTCGTTCGTTTCCCCAAAAATAGTTTTCGATGTCAATCGGAAAAAGCAACACGCTGTAAAGTATATGCCGTAGATTGCAAAAGACGTCGGAAAACGGACACACAAACGAACATGTCATGGTCTATTGCAGTGTCAAGAAGAAGATGTGAATGACCAAAAATGAAGAATCTATTATTCGATATACCACACTGTGTGTGTGTGTGTGTGTGTGTGTGTGTGTGTGTGTGTGTGTGTGTGTGTGTGTGTGTGTGAGAGAGAGAGAGAGAGAGAGAGAGAGAGAGAGAAACAAAGCTCTGTACATACAATATTGAAAGGAGACACAGTGAGGATCTTTATATCTGGAATATAGTTTCTTGTGTGTCGCCCAACGTCCATCGCTAAACAGAGACGGGGGGCGACACAGGTTATCTAGCATTTATGACCCTCTGCTGCAGTCACGTGTGTCCGACGTCACGTCCGGAAGCTACAGTCCATTCCGTGAACAAGGCTGACGGAGTCGGCCGGAAATTTGGGATAAGTCCCAATCAATTTAATGTTGGTCAGTTAAAGTTAAGTTTACCCATCATGTCTTTTACCAACGCAGATGAACTTTCATGCTATAGTTTCTTATGTTTTACAGTCGTTATTACCAGGTTCCTTTTTTTATGGATGCATATATGTATTGTCCTAGGTATACAGAAATTGTACCAGGACATGCCATAAGTACGGAATAGCGGTCTTCTTGTCATAAGAATGAACGTCCACCATATTTTGATGACTTTTGGCATTTCCATATGCATGTCGTCCGTATTATATCAGTTAAAGAAATGATGTAAGAATCTCGTGAGAAATGTACAAACCAACAAGAAGAAGCGACGCATGTGATTTGTAATTCTATTCTGCTAGTTTGTTTATTGTGTTACACAAACGTTGTGTTATTTGGTACTGCTCTGTATGACTAGTCGTGGTATTTTTGTTGTTGTTTGTGTACAGCGTGCATCATCTTGACTAATACGTTTTAATGTTTCGTGTTAAAGGGATGTACTATGTATTGTAAAAAAAGTCACTGTTTATGGTCATTTTTCTTCTATGAGAATTAATCTATCTTAAGACGTAAGAGTTTTCTTTTACACAACCAGTTTATCTCACCTGCTGACGTTTCGAAGCAGAACTCTAGTTAAGCTAAGGGCACAACCCGCCGCACGTGCAAATACGTGCTGTCTACGTGCCCAAACATGGGCAATCTTTTGGGATCCGTAAGTGGTAAGTACCGCCGCTCCGTACGAACTCGCAGGGAGCCCGACGGATTTTGGAGCACACAGACACGCCGTAGAACTTTACGTGCAGGAAAAACTTTGTGTTGCCGTTTGAAGGACTCCCTCCCTGCTCTTGCCAGTCGTTCCTCATGTTTTCAGAAAAACGTGGCGGACGTGACCTGCCAAAGAAACGTACGGACAAATTGCACGTACGGCGGGTTGTGCCCTTAGCTTTAGAAGCTCTGAGGAAGATGTCTGACAGACATCGGCACGTCAGCAGGTGAGATGAACTGGTTGTATAAAAGAAAACTCTTATGTCTTATGTTCTACCAACCTGATGAAATTATTTTCGGATGAATCTACCTTATTACACTGCATAGGAATATTCATTTAACGTACGACTACCACTTAGTTGCTATGAGAATGAATCGACATTTGCACACTTCCCACCGCTACTTGAGCTGTCCCCAAATTTGTCCAAGTTTCCGGAAGTAAGGTGATTTGTTTGCGGCTGGCTTTTACATTGTTTACCAATGCTTGAAATGTAAGAAAATGACGCAGATATGTTGAATATAAGTTACCATTATCAATCTGACTATAGATTTTAGAATTCAGAATTTGTTTTTTTGCATTGCATTTATGAAATTGAATGATACATTGCCTATTGCGTCATGAAAAGAATTACAGTAATTCTGATTCGGCAAGTACTTTCTTTGACGACACCGTCGAACCATTTGATGAACTTAACTTGAAAGTTCATCTGTGTTTGTTTGAGTCATTCTGAGTCAGAGGTAAACTGTAACTTCCAACACCAAAAAATAGACTTACTCAAATTGTCGACTAACGAACTCCAATTCTTGTCAGGAAATCTACTGTTCACGTTATGCAGATAGAACAGGTGTCTTGATGAGTGGTGGATCATAAGTTGCAGAAAGTCTATGACGCCCCTCGTCTCTTTTAAGGGATATTTTTGTTGATTTTTTTCCGGCTCGTATTTTTTCAGTTCAAATCATAAAACAGCTGAAAAAAATCATTGCTAAAAATAAGCAACTAAAAATCGCTGAATACCAACATTAGCAATTTCCTACCATTTTAAACACTATGCTACGTTTACGCAATAAAGGAATTTAGGAACTGTTTTGATTCGCCTTGAATAATGATAATTTCATCAGGATTGTAAGTTACTGTTACAGTATTACAAAGTTATTCACGTAAGTAGACGTTTCAATGGCGTTTCCGAGTTCGACAAGAAGACACATTTCCTTACGGATTTAGATGGTCTCCAAACAGATGATATTTTGCCCAAATGAGATCGAAGACGAACGTCATTTTGTTATGGAATGTTCTCGATATAATGACAAACGCACAGAGCTATTCACATTACTTTCCGCTTGCTCTAAAGAATTTGCTACTCTCTGTTCGATAGATAAACTCAACTACATTCTGGGTGGCGATAATCCACACTGTGTACAAGTAGGCAAATATATCCACGAATGTTTATACTGTAGAACCAGTAGCGTAAATGAAATGCTAGACCCTATACGTTGATTTAGTCATACCTATAGATATCCATATATGTGTGTTTAGTTGTACTGTAAATAGTTGTTATACATGTAGACCTTACGAAAGTCGCTGTACTTTTGTCGTGTCTCAATAAAGAATCTTTATCGGTCGGGCTTGTTTTGTGGGTCGTTCTTGGCATTTTCTACATTTGCGCGTTTGTGTCGGCTTTCGCTCTCAATTTTCTGAGACCGGGTCACTAACGTCACAAAAACTGAGCCTGAACTCGAGAAAGTAGACAACAAAACATTCGCTTGGAGACCAACGTAACACGGCCTTAGGCAAGACTTGACAAGTTTAGGGAGAGTCACCCTATCATGTACACCTATAAAGCCATGGACAACCCTAGCTCACAAACCAACCATCACCGTCAGCTGATCACAGTCTAAGGAGCGGTTGATGAGGAGCAGTTCAGCTATGGAGTACATACTCCGAAGATGTCTTCGCTCCTCTACTGTAATGTACAGTAAATCATAACAAATAATGAATATCAACATAGAAACCATAGATTAAATATTGAGGGTAAAACTATAACGTTATGTGACATTCGCGAAGCCTTGTGGCAAGGCAGGTGGCGCAACCGCATGATAATGACCACGTACAAGACTGCTCGAAGCTTTAAGTTGACGAAATCAAGTATTTCGTCTTTTATTTCCAACGCTGGCAATAACCAAAGGTCTCAGATCAAAAACGAAACGAACACAAAAACGAACATAAACGGAAACCGTATTTGAAGATCTGAAACTTTGATTTTGACTGAGTACAAAAGTTCTCTGGGGACGGATGAACAAAAAATGATGGAGTTTTGTGCACTGGATATCAACGACGTCGAATCTTCTTAGTTTATACCAGACTAACTACGTATTGCCCTCGTGTTGCAATAAAAAGGTCTAGAATCTTAAAGTTACTACATACCTAAGTGGTCAACAATAGTTCATTGGCACCCAAACAACAGGTGTAAACTTGAAGGTCAGGGTTGCCAACTAATGTCCAGAAATAGACTATATATACCTTCTACCGTAACTGCGCTGTTCTTCAAACCAAATGGTACAATAGAATGGACGGTGACTACCACTCAATCAAGCTCCAACGTGCTGGCATGGATCCTAATCCGTATGTAGGCGTGTTAAAGACCCCAAAGTTGGTGCATGAGGCATTTGGGAGATCAATTCACGACGGATTTGTTCACACTGCCGAAACAGTGGTCAAAAGTAGTGAAGATGCAAATATTGCTATAAAATTAAATTTTGGAATCACTATATAGGCTTGTTATGTACGAGTTGTTGGAGGTTGGATGTCGTGTTGTGAAAGTTTGATATGTCAGAGGTTAGAGGTCACAAGACTGCTTTGAAACGAAGGTCAGAGGTCGCCAAGTGTTCTATGAAATGAAGGTCGGAGGTCACCAAGATTGATGTAAATCGTAGGTCAGAGGTCGCCAGGATTGCTATGAAATGAAGGTCAGAGGTCGCCAATTTTGCGATGAAATGAAGGCTAGAGGTCGCCAAGACTGCTATGAAACCAAGGTCAGAGGTCGTAAGGATTGCCTCTAAACTAAGGTCAAAGTTTGCCAAGATTGTTATGACATGAAGGTCAGAGGTCACTGAAATTGTCTTGAAATATAGGTCGGAGGTCACTAAGGATGCTGTGAAATGGAGGTCACAAAGATTGATGAAAATGGAGGTCGGAGGTCACCAAGAATGCTATCCACCGGGTGCTGTCGTGACTTATGCTGTGAACCGTGGCATTTCGCTGCTGTGGCCGCTGTCCTCCCACCACAAGCCACCGCTGACATCTTCCGACAATTGAGCGCCAGTCATTTTAACGAGCCCCGCGACCCCCGTCCCGCGGGGTACATTGTACAGGCATCAGAGGGGCCTCAATTATTCATAAGGCCGCGGACTACGCTCTCTGTTTCAGCGGGTAAAAGCCTCGCCCACTAATGGATAGGCTTCTGTAATAAGCTCTTATACTGGGATTGCCACACTACAGAGACACGGCTTTTGATGAGCCTTTTGGTCCGGCGTTTCTCAACTTTTTTGTGCGTCTTTTTTGTTGCAATTACAAATGGGATTTTTCCTGGTACGTCATTCGGACTTTTCTATACACCACCGCCCATTCCTATACCGCAAATAAAACACTGGTAAAGGTAAAGGAAGTACTAGAGCTGTTTTGAGGCCGTAAAGCAGCGGGTTGTTATCCACTGTGATTAGTGCACGGTATTAGAAGGCAACAGCATCCCTCTCCTTCCATGCCACTGACTTTTACTTCCCAACCTAAGGCTTAGGTCACATTTCCAAACCGAGGCCCGGCCGGGATATTTTAAGAAACGAAAAAATATAATGTATACCTAGAAATATACACAAATCATGCCCACGAATCTTATGTTGACATTTTGTGTATTTTGATGCCTTTTATATCATTCTTTTCGTTCCCGAAACCTGCCCGACAGGGTCCCGGTTTGGAAATGTGACCTAAGCCGAAGTCAGGTACCCCGATTTTTACACCTGGGTGGGATGGGGGTGCGGAATACCGTGTCAAGTGCCTTTCTCAAGGGCACACCATTGGTAAAGGTAGTCCCATGGGTTTCAAAGCAGGACCTCTAGGTTCAGGGCCAACCAACCCTTAACCTTATTACGCCTTCATGACGCAAAGAGAGAACACTAGAGTCCATGCATTTTGTCAACATTAAAAGTTGCATTCAACCTTCGGCTGATGCGTGCTCTCAAACGGGTGGGTTTGGATCAAGTCGTTTTTTTTCCGTTTTTTTCCTGACCTCCAAGCCTCAATGTTAAGCCCGGATACTCGTAGCTGTCTTACATGATTAGCAGGTTTCACAAGTGGGGATTTGTTTTTACCACAAGCATTCGAAGACGCACCCCGCAGGTATGACCCTTTCAAACGGGACTAGAAAGTGACAAACTTGAATATAACCTTCATCTTCATTGAAATAGTCAGTTTGGTGCTGCGTTTACGCGAGAAAGAAATGGACTCGTGTGGTTTCTCGTTAATTGTGACCAAGATCTCTCAATGCTACGTTCTCATTAGTTTTCTTTCTAATTTCTTATTTTTCTTGTGTGATCAAGTAGTTAGTTAGCCTTGGTACCATCCGGAAAGTAGTTTACCCCCGTGTTATATTATACACTATACACAGCTCGCTTTTCTGCTGTAGCAGAAGCGAACATATAATAGGAGGGAATGGTACCCGGATGGTACCCAGGCTAGTAGTAAGTACCCCTGCCCAATAAGTCGTGAGTCCGAATCCTACTGTGTCGCTCACCCGACACGCATGCTACTGGAAAGGGTCGCTGTTCCAAAGCCTGCGTCACAATTCAAGCGAACGTCGGCTGAATTTTCAGCTCGCCGAATTTCAAAATCTGCCATGTAATAAATTTGACTGAGCGCGGTGTTTCATCCCGGAAATTTAAATTCTTGTCTTATTTGCCATTTTCGTGCATTGGTTTAAATCCCAACGGACGAGCTGATAAATTTCGGTGCCCGAAGCCCTAGTAATCACCAGGACGTCGGACGAAAATGCACATTCGGTGCTCGCCGACACGTCGGTCGACTTCAGTTCTTGATTTGCGACGGGGGCTTTAGGGTGTGACGCGTCCAGGTTTTCGGTCATGATGACCAGTGGAATATTAGCACATCTATTCGTTGAGTCCATTTGAGCTCCATTGGTTAGAAATCACACCCTTTTGCTTTCTTCTTGATCAAGCAAGTCTAAATTAGTGGTATAGTACCTCGACGCGTACTCTTAAGGTGGACTCTCACCGGTGCGGCACTGCGGAGTTCGTAGATGACTCAACGAATTTCAAGGATAAAGAACGAAGTTTCTTCCGTTTTGTGTATTTTGTTGTCTTCTAAGTCATACTTTTACGTATCAGCAATATCTAAATTATCAAGAATCGCGAAAATAATAAAACACTGCCGCAGTGAACGAACCCCACAGTGCCGCACCAGTGCCCCAAGTGCACTGCGAGTACACCTTTGATATCATGTACTTGCTTGGTATGTCTGCGAAATATTGACGGCAGCCATTCACTTGTCTTTAACCCATTTCTCTTCAAACTTTCTGAGAAATCGGATTATGTTGACTTAAAGATAAAATAGACAAAACGTATTAGCATGAAAGCTCATCTGTGTTGATAGAATACATATTGAAGTTTTTCAACTGTAGTACAACACAAATTATTCTCACCTCGAATTTTCAGTCGCTCTTCCGTCGACCTTCTTCAGGAGTGACGATTCAGTTACTCTGATCACGTGACTTAGAGACACGTGATTCGAGTAACGAATCATAAATGCCTGGCAGACGATATCGGCCAGGCATTTATGATTATAAATTCGCATCATTTTGCCGGTCTTATTAAGAATAAGAGGGTAGAGCAAGACGAAGAGCTTAGATCTTTTGATGTAACGGCTCTGTTTACTAGCGTGCCAGTTGACAAAGCGCTTGATATTATATTAGATAGACTACAGAACGACAGCACACTTTCACAACGGTCTACTTTGTCTCCAGTTCATGTCAGGGATCTTTTGAAGGTTTGCCTAGACTGTACTTACTTTCTATACAATGGTGAATTTTTCAAACAAATCCATGGTGCGGCCATGGGCTCCCCTGTTTTCCCAATAGTCTGTAACATTTATATGGAACATTTTGAACAGGTGGCTATCAACACCGCACTTCACCCGCCCTTGTGGTGGTATAGGTACGTAGATGATACTCACACAAAGCTGAAAAAGGTTCACGCACAAGAATTTACTGACCATATCAATAGTATTGACCCCGACATAAAGTTTACTTTTGAGGAACAAAAAGATAACACCCTACCTTTTCTAGACACTGTGACAGTGGTTAAAGAGGACGGTTCTCTGGGCATTGACATTTATCGCAAACCAACCCACACAGACCAGTATTTGAACTTTGAGTCTAACCACCCCTTAGAGCACAAACTTAGCGTAGTCAGAACACTTTTACACCGTAGCAATACTATCATCAATGACCCGCTCAACAGACAAAAAGAAACATTACACATAACACAATCACTTAAGCAGTGTGGATACCCGTCTTGGGCTATAAACAAAGCCACGGCACCCAGGTCCACTGTTCCCTGTGACCACAAGCCGAACACTGCCACGCGCCAGAACAACAGAGGGTTTGTCGTCCTGCCCTATATGAAGGGCGTCTCGGAAGACCTCCGTAGGATTTTCGCGAGCCACAACGTACAAACCTGTTTTAGACCTACGCGAACCCTACGACAGTCACTGGTGGCACCAAAAGACAAAACAAAGAAGGAGGATAAGTGTGGCGTGATATACCACATCCCGTGCCAGGGAAGAAATACCCGTGGTCCCTGCCAAGAATCATACATTGGGGAAACTGAGCGCTCGCTCAAGACTAGGTTCTTGGAGCACAGGAGAAAGAGTTCGGCCTCGTCGGAGGTATCACAACACATTCATATTGAGTCACCGGGACATTTCATCAGCTTGGACAAAGTACAAATATTGGACACCGAATCGGATTACTTTGCGAGGGGGGTAAAGGAGGCCATCTACATAAGAGCACATCAGCCGACACTCAACAGAGACGGGGGCCGATATCGTCTGCCAGGCATTTATGATTCGTTACTCGAATCACGTGTCTCTAAGTCACGTGATCAGAGTAACTGAATCGTCACTCCTGAAGAAGGTCGACGGAAGAGCGACTGAAAATTCGAGGTGAGAATAATTTGTGTTGTACTACAGTTGAAAAACTTCAATAGACAAAACGTAGGTAATACGCACTCTGGTGAACCCACGCAGTTCGTTCTTGTCCTTTCGCAGTTATTACCAAGAGGGTAATTTTTTTGTAGCGTTTGTATGTATGTTTATGTGTATGTTTCTGGCCAGGTGGTCGTCTTGAAAAGGTCACTTGATGCTTTCGTCAATGGGCAAAATTTTCGGGACCGGGAAAAACGGGTCGTAATGACCAGGTGGTCGGCTGGAAGAGTTGGTCGCATGGGCAGGTTTGGCTGTATGTTGATGAACAGTATAACTTGAGGATGCCTGGATGGATTGTATTGATACTTCGAAATGATTAGATTTGGGGCCCCCTAGTGGATTTCTATGGTACTGCAGTGGAACTTCTGGTTTTGATTTCCCCTATTCTGGACAAACTATGGTCATGATTTTGGTCGGTAGAGAGGTATTGTGGTCGGGAAGAATTGACAAAGTTTGGGTCCTCTAGTTCATTGAGGATACCATGTGCTTGCATGGTATATGTGATTCATTTGATTTTAACCCATTTCTCTTGAAACTTTCTGAGAAATCAAATTATGTTGACTTTAAGATAAAATAGACAAAACATAGGCAATCTGAATTATCATGAACCCACGCAGTTCGTTCATGCAGTAATTCAAGGATGCATGGTTGTATTGTATTGATACTTTGTATGTGGGTAGATCTTCATAAGACCCGTTTTTAATTGGGGTATAACAAAAAAAAAAAAAAAAAAAAAACTAGACAAGAGGGACAAGACGTTTTTTTCACTGTTTTCATTTATTCATTTCAAAGAACATACAAGAGAAGAAGGAAAGAAAAAGGGACGTGTCAAGCTACCCACGACAGGTTACTTGTCCGCCGAGCTCCCACCAACTCACACCTGCAAGATCTCGACCGAGAAGAGTCCAAATTAACTCATTTACGGCTCAAAATGACAGCAACGGTTTCCCGAGATTTCTGTTTTTGGGATTTTAAGAAAATGCCTTCGATTTTGAATTATTGGTAATTAAGTGCGAAAAATACAATCTTTTTTGCATGTTTCGACTGTAACTTTGCGTGAAATCCAAAAATTAAAAAATCCTTAAAACAAAAAAGTTTTATTTGCCTCATAAATGACGAAAGATATGAAAATCGAGAACTTTCGATGACACATGCGGCCCATCTTATCAAGAGTTTGCTCAAGTTAAAGGCCTTCTTGAAAACAGAAAATGATCGTCTTTTTGAGCAACATCGAAACAAAACAGCTATTTGATTTCAAACGACAAGATCCAAAGTATGTAAAATCACTAATTAAATCTTATTTTGAAAACATTTTCCTTGTCAAAACATTTTGTTCATTTTCAAATATTTTACGGGTAGCCAAAAGTAGGCCTCCAGTAAACCGATATTTTGTCGAACGCGCATAGCAACGGGAAAGAATACCCTAGCAACCGACCGCCGTTATGTATGAGGATGAACAGCATAACTCAAGGATGCCAGGATGTATTGCATTGATTCTTTGTATGTGGGCAGGTCTTGATAAGAACTCAAAATGCTTAGATTTTTGGCCCCCTAGTGGATTTCTCTGGTATTACAGCGGAACTTCTGGTTTTGATTTCCCGTATTCTGGACAAGCTATGCTCACGCTTTTGGTCGGTAGTTAGGTCTTGTGGTCGGGAACAAGTGACATAAGTTGGGGTCCTCCAGTTTAATGATGATACCATATACTCGCCTGGTATGTCCGCTAAATATTGTCTGGCGTTAACCCATTTCTCTTGAAGCTTTCTGAGAAATTGGATTATTTTGACTTTAAGATAAAATAGACAAAACGTAGGCGATGCGCACTCTGATGAACCCACGCAAGTCTTTCATGTCCTCTTGTACTAAGCTCCGTATGATGAGTACTTAGTAATGCGTGTATTCAGTGGGTGTATGAACCACCTTTAGTAAGACACCAGGTCTGTACTGTACAGTACAAGCTACATATCCAGGCAGATTTAACTGATCCACTCACACAGGGAAGGACCCTGACTCTTTTCGATAAGCGTGGTGGGTTCTTTTCGGTGTTCGAGATGTAATGTTCTATCCGAGGGACAACCGTAGCCGAAACTTGGTACTCACTGTTACGTCAGTGAAGTGAGGAAATCTGTGTTAAGTACCTCTCCAAATGGCACTAAATCGCAACATGTCTGGGGAATCGAACACAGGACCTCTGGGCTCAGGAAGATAAAAACCCTGTCGCTACACTATGCGACTCTGTTCTGTTATACCTTCGAGACTGGTTTGATAGTTACATTTGTTCATGGATACTCACATGGGAACGCTCCAATGTGTTTCTTCATTCAAGAAGAAATTGCAAAATACAGCACGTAGTAGTGTAGACACATGTACAGAGAGATAGACAGACAAAGGTTTTCACGATATAACCGTTTAACCAAGGTATATTTAACAGTAATAATGACTTAACAGTAGCGTGTTGGTTACTATTACAGGTAATGTAAAGTTGGCAAGATAAATGACAAATATCACAAAATATATCTGTGAATAGTGACTATTCTTTTATTATTGATGAATTTTTGACCAAAATATGCCTGGAAACTAAGCTCAACAACTGGATTAGCAGTCATCACTGGAGCTTTCCTCCTATCGCATCAATGCACCGTCCCCGACTCCTCTTCCCAGCGTAATGGTGCGGAGGAGGGGTGCCCCAACAGCCAATCGGTGCGCAGGTGGATATGACGTCACGAGAGGCCCCCTGAGGCCGCTTCTGGCGCGTTGATTGGTGGAGACCGCGCTGACGTCATGACCTATGTCCCCAGGGACGGGTTCCGGCAGGTGGTTCGCACAGAAAAGGGTGACGTCATGCCAAAAAGAAGGGTGGAAGGCCTCATCTTGAGGCTCGGAAGGGGCTAGTTAGGTTTAGGTAGTCAAAAGTGCAAAATATAAATGCCGATGACTTAAAAGAGTACTAGTCGGATATCTTTGACATTGAATTCAAAATGACGTCGATACTTCTCGATTTTCAAAAATCATTTCAAATGCATGGTCGCAATTGGAAACATTGCCTTTTATTAAATTGCCTATTCCACGTCTTCATACTTTTACGTGTGAACAAATGGGATAATGAGCTTTCATATACATGTTGATGATATTACGAAGATATCTATGGTAGAAAAATAGTGTTGACTCGAATGAGCTAGAATTTAGATGCTTGGAAGTGGGTATCCTCGTAACTGAAAACCCCCTACTCCAGCCTCCAACTTCCGTGAATGAACAAATTATGTATTACTACAGAGCTAGCGGGCGTGTCGTCATAGGGAGACACAGCGTTCCATTCATGGTATCACATCTACCGTCCATCTGTTGTTGTCTGACATCCACCCCCATTCTGTCTCTGTTTCCATCCATATTTTCTGTCCACGGAAGCCATATATCCAGTATCCGTATCCATATCCAAAACAAGAGTGTTTTCAACGTAGAGAAAATTGGACGGGATACCAGGGTAGTCCATTCATGGTATCAAATCTACCGTTCATTTGTTGTTTTGTATCCATCCCTAATCTCGTCCTATTCTCGTCCCTTTTCATTCTCTACACGATAGTATTTAGTCCAGAAGGAAATCCTCATAAGAGGCCCAGAAAGTGAGAAACGTAGCTCACATTGTACTTTATTATAGAACGATATCTTGGTGTCCCTATATGTAGGTCATTATTATTAGGTATGCAGTTCTATGGTCCAGGTGGAACATCATGGTTCTGAGGCTCTTTATGCAAATGTATGCAAATTAGGCAAATATGCCTCCAATTGAAAATCAAACAGCATACGTATCCTGTACCCTTAGCCCTATCATGAAACTAGTATGTTGGGTTCTTCAACGTGCTCGAGTTGTGGCTCTCCTCAAACACGGGATCTCCATTTAATGTCTAGGTACTCATTTTCACATTTCCACTCATTTCCCGAGGACACAATATTGGGGCATATCAAGGGACAAGAACCCAGGACTTCTGGGCTTTGAGTCAAACACCCTGCCCTTACGCTCTGTGACGCCGTCCTCAAATCAAGGCATCATTTCAAGTGGTATTTTTTCCAGCGTAACATCTTATCCATTCACATACGCGGTAACCTTGTTTCGCACAGCGGATGTGCCTCTAGCTCTGTAACAGACAACGCTGCATGTTTGTTTTATTTCGCTTATCAAATATTACCACATAATCATGAGAGATTTCTTGTCTCGGGTCAAAAATACTTCTCTCTTATTGAAGCTATTCACTGCTTGCCTCTGGCTCATAAAAGGGTATTTATAGAAATATCCACGCCGGTAGTGTCCTAGATTTCTGTACTGATGCGTATAAAAAGAAGCATGTCTATAGGAGTACTTTCTTTCTGTGCAAAAATATGTCGCTTTGTGTCGGCACATAACGATAGCAGAAGAATACAATAGTTCAGATGGTCTTTTGTCCAGTTTATCCCTGTATTTTGTAAATACGTCATAGATATAAGGTGAAGAAATGACGTCTAGGATTTTCGACATTGTTGGTTTAGTTATTATAACAAAGGATGTTGTTATTACGTCAAAAGCTTTTATCCGAATGGAATTTAAATGCGATGTTGTGTAGAGAGGAACTATCAGCGTCAAATACTGGCGTCTGGTTGTTGTTTGATAACGTAACAGGATGTTATCTTACGAATTAAAGAAATTAGATGAATCATCTTCTTCTATGTCGTCATCTTTCTTGGAACTGTCGTTGAGTGTAAGTAATTATCACCAAGTATGGTACGGGCAGCCTTACGTAACGTTATAGCATCTATTTTCAAAATCATGTCAGAAAGCTTTGGCCTTAACAAGTAAATGTTATGGATGACATCCTTTACAGACGCCAAATTTAATGCGAGAGGGCGAAAAAAACAGATATGTTAAAAAAACAAGATGACAAAATTTTCAAAATAGACACCAAAAACGTTGTGGCAAAACATCGTATCACTATTAGCCATCAAATCTTTTATTCCTGTATTAAAGAAGTGCACAAAGTGGCACTTGTGTGGTAGACTAGCATCACTTAATATTAAGTTTTTAACTACACAAGGCTACCACACAGGTGTCACGTCTACAAATACTGAACTAGTTTCACTTCTACAACAGTCATGGCTAACTCACTAGTGTCACTTCTACAAGTACAAGCAAGACTACCACATGGCATACATGTATTGTAAATGTATTTCAGTTTGCGGGGATTTAATTCCGCGTTAGCGGGAAAAAGAACTTTTCGCGGTGGTTTTAAGTTCGCGGTAGCACCATAAACTAGCTGTAGTCTCTTACTGCCATGGAAAAATGTTCGCGGTGGTTTCAAGTTCGCGGTGAAGCGGCCACCGCGAAAACCGCGAACATTAAACCACGCGAAAGTTTCTGTATTTACTAGTACATGTATCCCCCATTTTGGTACTCCTAAGAGACTTATGTCACCCACAAAAATTCAGATGCTGTGGCCAAAATTGCACTGTACTTCATCAAAGTAAAAGTAAAGTAATGAAATAAATGGTAATGTCTAATCAACTATAAGGTACTAGGTTTACTATTGTGGGCAATGTGGGGTTTGACTACTTCATGAAGGCAGTGTTTAATTATGAACTGTACTGTGTGCAAATAACGAGTCAAGTCAAGTTAAGTTTGGTGATTTTGGTAGAAACGTATTCTTTTGAAGATATGCGAAACGCAATGCGGTTGAAAAAGTAGAATTTTCAACCTCCGTGGTTAAAGCTCGGTGAAATTGTGGCAGCTGTGTGAAAGAATCTATTTTTCGGTCTCACAGAGTACACTGTCTGATAAAATGTTTTTCAACCACCTCAATGAAAGATGTAGAATATATCTTACTTATTCTGAGGCAGCGTAAGTGTGTTTGTTTGTGTAACTTTGTGTCAGCAAGGTAACTCAAGAACGGCTGAATGGGTTTTGTTATAGTAGCGGTGTTGGTAGGTTGTTACAAAAACTGGAAATGATTAACGTTACATTTGGGGCCCAGCGGCTTTCATAGGTACTGCAATGGAACTTGTTCTTGTGTTCGGAGAGAGGTAATATAAGTTTGGGCTCTCTAGGTACTAGAGAACTACAAAGAATGCACGGAGTTAGATTTGCAAAACTTATGTGTGATAGGTCGTTCAGTACGTTATAGCCAACTGTCACATAAGTTGGTATCATACCGAAGAGCAGAGGTTGTTCAATATCGAATGGATAATTTGGAACAATTCGTTTAAATTCTAAAACTCCTTTGAAGGCCATATCTGTGTTCTCAAAATTGAATGACGTAGAAGTTTATCAGTAGTTTGTTCGAACGTATGTACGGACGTAAGGTTCATTGTTTTGAAAACACGTCAGGTGTAGGTTCATATACTATCAGCAGACGCGTGGCACCCCTGAACTGTCACTCAAAACCCTACCCTCGTCATGGACTATTTACAAGTGTATCCGTATGACGTAGCCGGTATTGCACCTTATGGCGTAACACAAAGCAGTGTACATTGCTTAGGAACAGTACTAGAGTACGCAAGGAAATGGTTGATTTGATCCCAAATGTTCTTTGGAAATGTGGTAAGTTCTTTAACTCTTATCTTATCTAACTTTTTGAACATATGCAAATCAGGGCTGTATGCAAATCGTCGATGACGGAGGCAGCGTTTTGATTGACAGATTGTGGGTGCCACGCGTCTGCTGATCGTATATGAACTTGCACTTGACGTGTTTTGAAAACAATGAATCTTACGTCCGTCCATACGTTCACGTGGGGAGGGAGGCGTGTGCCTGACGTCACTGAAACTGTTATCCGGATGTTGGCATTCTTGCCTCTTTTGTTACACGGTCAAATTGAGAATAAACGTGTAATCCCGCGTACGAAGAAGCTATTAGGTCTTTAACCTCAGGAGTTATACTTTGGATACTGAATTCAGCCTAGAGTTGTAACTTATACGTCCTGCACAAGCGTAAAAGAAGCTAACAGTAACACACAGAAGAGTAGAAATTAAAAGTTGTGCTTGGCTGAAAATGCGTACTCTCTCTCTCTCTAGCAGAGAGGGTCATACACACAAAAATCAGAAAGGCCGACAAAACGCCTAAAAAGACTAATCTCCAATCAAATATTGCGGTGCCATAAGATAATATCATTAAAGCTTGGGGACGAGTTTAGCCGGTGGCGAATGAAACTCTTATGCCGGCTAACTCCTTCCCAAGCTTATGATATATTGTACTATCTTATGCCATCGCAAGATCTGCTTGGAGATTAGAAACAAAGGCACCAAAAATTAGCTGCAGTCTAATTTCTGCTTGGAGAGTACTAGTAGAGAACACTTGCGTTAGCGAAGCGCATTTTACTATAGAGAAGCAGAGTCCTCCCCAGAGGATGGAATAACGGAGGCTCTCCACTATATTCCTAGTCCAGCCCCACTATACTACTTTTGAAATTTAGTGTGTTTCTTCCCTACTTTCTTGGTTAGTTTTGCTAAAATTAATGAAAATTCACAGATTTTGTGCCAAGTGGCATCACTTTTCCAGTGGGCATTGTGTGAAAAAACTTGTGAATGGGTGATGATCAAAACAATAGTCGTTTTGCCAATCACAAAGGAATCACTATAAATATAATATATTGTACTTGTAGTATTTGACACCCTCTGTCATTGCAAAATGAACCCATTTCTATGAAAGCGCAGCGCGTTCGTTCTGTTTTTTTGCCAGCCCCTCCACTATACTAGTACTAAAAAATTGTGGGGAGAACCCTGACAAGCTAGACATCATGCTTCATGTTAGATGAGGAAGGGTGCATTGCCTTTTATACCTAAATCCTATATTTTCTGATCCTTCTCAACATTGTATCTACATGTAGGCCTACCGATGAGATTGCATTATTACCCTTATTATCAACATTATGTATCTGTTATACACACCAGACCTAGCTATGAGAACTGTTTAAAGCTATCTGACGTTAGTAATCGTGACTCTACTGTACTTGGTGGCAACGAAATCCCCTCAAAGATATCCAAGTTATGTGACACTGGATAACTCAGAGGTAACAGGGGGATTGTCACTGATTTTGAAAGCATGGTTTAATTTTGCAATATTTTTTTCTCAAGATTACGTTCTCAAAATACTAAATTCAGTACGTTGCGAGTTGAATTAGCTGCCGCGCCCACACATCCGACAGGAGGCGCTGCTGCATCATAGATTTCAGTCGCCATCGCCGACACTACTGCATTTATGTCTCGAGTCGACATGTGGCGCTGCTGCAACAGTTTAGATTGACATATTAGATTTGTATATGTTTAGACATTTCTTACACAAGGCGCTTCAACGCGTAGGTAGTAACTACACTTAGTCACTTAACCCATACTATTTGGCAACTATTCAATTTCAATGGCAAAAAACGGCAGCACTGAAGATAAATGGCGACACAGAAAGAATTCAAAATTATTAGTGGGGCATCTTAAAATATGTTAATCAAATCTACATTTGTACCTTTACAAAGATGGTTATGTTTATCTCAGCATTCCTATGTGTTTCCATCTGTAAACGTACCTCCAGAATGCCTGGATAGACTGTCTTGAGATTTGGTATGTGGGTTATTGAACTAATTAGATTTTGGGCCCCTGGATTTCTGTGGTATGATACATAGTTAAACATTCGATTTTGATATCTTGTGATCTGACCAAGTTCTGGTCATGATTTTTGCTTGGCAGATATAGCTCTGGTGGCCGGGAAGGTGTGACATAAATTTGAGCCCTCTGGCAACTTCTTTTGGAACTGCAAGGTGCATTTCAGTTGCAGACAGAAAATACACGCAAGTCAACTATAGTGCAACCTATATAGGCTACTGAAATGAAGACTAATGCATTGGTATCATCTTGATTATGCTGATATCAGGACTATCTTTGCTTAACCAATAAGGAAAATCTATATTTCAATTGTGCTAAATGATAGTAACTTCATACTCGGTACGTAACTTGCTTTGAGAGGAACTTCAATGAATATGAATAATGCAAATCAAGTCCTTATTTATACAATTAATGAGAAAAGAGTCAAATATTTTAGATGGCATATTCATACTAGTTTTAAATGGGATAATCTTCAGCAATTTTAACTTCAAGAATTTTTTTGTATCTTGAGGTCATGGACCAAATAGTTCAAGCCTAACATGCATCAAATATAAAGCTGAAATAAACTACACCACACCAGTGATGGGTTTTTAATTGTATTTTTACCTTTCTGGCAAGATTGGCGAGACAAAGAACGTCACGAGGCAACAACATGGCAAAAGCAACATACGAAATGCGAGGACTTACACTAGCTACAAAATAAGTACAAGAACAGTGTCTGTGAAGTTATAAAACTTTCCACATTTACATGTACATCTTACAATTACATGTAGGCAATATGTATTAGTAACTAATAATAGCATCAACAATACACCCCAAAACATGTTACAAAAGCTTTCTATCATGGAATGATCTATTTAACATCAAATCGTTTGTAGCTATGCAATTCCAAAAACAGTAGTGGCAAAAGTACTTGTAGATTAAGACAGCTCCTTTGAAAGATAATACTCGTACATGTATACAACTACACCAACACCTAGATAACTTAGCAAACCCTTTTACACCCTCCATAAACTGATGATCCTATTCTGTGCTGATGAAATTGGCGTATGCCATTTGAAAGTCTTTTCACCAAGAAACTTTGTAGTCATACATATCAGTCTTCTCTACACTGCAAAATACTGGTTTGCAATAGCAAAACCCAATATCATTTACATTCATTTTTTTTCCAAACTGACATTGTAAAATTACATACTTCAATACACATCGAGTCATGAAGGCATTAGTGAATAGTCACATTTGGTTAAGTAATATGAACTCTCGTAATACCATCTGAAAAATACTGGTTTGCGATAGCCAAACCAATATCATTTACTTTCTTGTCCAAACTGACTTTATAAAAATTAGATATTTCAATGTAGTGTTGAGTCAAGAAGGCATTTGTGAATAGTCACATTAGGTTTGTGTTAGGTTAGAACTTAATACCACCGTATGCCATAATACCGCCATATGAGAAAAAATACATGATGTTCCAATGCAGCATCAGTAATTCTGAGGTACATGCACTTCAGATATTTATAAGTGTTCAAGACAATCTTGAAAAGGCCCCAATAACAATGTATTATAGATGTGGCAGTGTTATGGCACCCAGTGAAATTATGATAGTTGTTGTTAGATCAACTGATATTAGAACCTTTTTAAACAACCAGAAGTAAAGTGCCTGCCAACTTTGGGTTGTATAAAAAGATAATCTTTCACCAAGGCACCACCAGTAGCTAAGTTCATATGCTACTACTCTCTAGTGTTAGTCCATCAAGATTACAAATAATGTACTTCACATGATCACAAAATAAGTTCATTGTCTACAAAATTGATTCACTTCTTGTGACACAAATCCTTACCTAAAACAAAAAAGTTGCCTCTTCTAGAGTATCTAAATGCTCAACTTCACAATTAAAAATGCTAAAAGTGTACGTAAATCTAGTTCACCTTTATCCACGGGGTAACATATCCATTTTAAAAAGCATGGTTCCAAATTGCAATTTTTTCACGGTGGTTTTAGTTTGTGGTGAAGCGGCCACCACGAAAACCGCAAAGTTTCTGCATTTAAAGTACTGAAACCACTGGCCGTTGTATTTGGCATCACCCTGTTCTTAAAAACAACCGTTCGGATATAGGTTACCCCTCGAATAAAGGTGAACTAACCACATAAGCAGATGTAAAATTCAGTGTCCAGATCCACTAGTGTCTGGAAATAACCCTGTATGCGAGAAGGCTACTCTGTTCTGTTCTGTTCTGTTCTCCTAGCAGCAAGTTCCCAGACTGTTCATGATGGCAACAACTCATCAGCTACCTGGAAAGGCAAGAAGTTTCACAACAGTTAATAACAAAATATCTTCAAATGAATTAGGACTAAAATTGACATTCCATGTGATAATAAAAAGGGTTATAAAAAAATTTATGTACATGTATTCCTATACAGTAAACAAAAATCCAATTACGCTTACTAGTAAGTAATATGATAAAAGTTTATTTTTCAAATTCTTCCCCAAGGGCTAATTGCAGAACTGGTAACATTAAAGGAGACAAATAGTATAGGACAATATAGTATACTCTAGTCTTAAAGCTAACTCTAAACTAAATGCCATTTTCCGTTAAGCATTATGAGCTATTTTAATTCACCGTTAATCGTAGCCAGCCCACTCTTAACGTTATCGGTATAATTTGTTCGTGAAGCATTATTGGACGTTTCAATTCTATGTAACACATTATTTACCCCTTTACCTGTTAAGCTTCTTCTGCATTCTTCAAAGGCACATCCTCCATCTCTCCGTTCTTTATGATGGAGGTATCCTTATCTTCCGTTTTCTCGGGCGGGTTTTCAGGGTCCTTGTTCTTCAGCGGTTCCGCTTCGTTCTCCTCAGCCTTGGTGAAGGTCACGACATCTGGTTTCTTCTCCTGCTGGGGGCCGAATCTCTTGGAGGCACAGTAGGCGCCCACCGCGATGGTGATGAACAATGCAAGGAGTCCGATCACGATACCGACGATAGCACCGGTGCCTAGTCCACCTTTTTGTGGTTTTGCTGAAAGTATAGGAAAAACCTAAGTTGGTGCAACTGTTGTCTTTTATAGCAGGAATTTTTATTGGTGGTTTTATCTAAATATCATAAAGTTCTCTATGAATCAAAATCTTGTTTAACAATAGACTAAACTCATGTTTGTGGACATCTTGAAGGTACATTTTCATATTTTGAGTCCAGTTACCATAAAGACTGGATAAAACATTCTACAAACATTAGTAGTTGTATGCTTTGAGCTTTGTCCCAACACAAAATAAACTCTTGCCATGAATTTTTGGTAAATCTCCCAGACCTTCATCAGGTATCGGATTCACTGTACTGACTTTCCAGAAACTGCAAGCGTGATGACGTCAGGAGTTAATCAAAAGTGGCAGGAAGACATCTTCTGTAGGTTGGCGAGATCGACCGAAAAATATGCGGCAAGTTTAAAATTCCTTAGTGTTGGAACAAAGCTCAAGTTGTACAACAATGGATTCTACCATGTTGAAGACAGATGAATACTCAATTCAAACACTAATAGTTCTGCACAAAACAATACCTACCACCTCTACCTTTTCCGTCATCCTTCCCATCAGTCTTCATGTCTCCTGTCGGCTCAGGTGCGGCACTTGGCGCTGGGGTGGGGGCATCAGCTGTATCAAAATGGTAATCAACTTGAATAACTGTGGCAACAACCTCTTCATGCTTTTTTTTATCAATTCAAACTGTTCAACAACAGCGTTAATTTAGGGTTGAAAGTGAAACATTGTCATTACAGGCACTAGGGCTGAGTATCGGTACAGCGTACCGGTACACTACCGTTTTTTTCTTACTGGACCGGTCCAGAAAAACTGGACCTGAAAAAATTAGGTGGACTGGATGTTGGACCGATTAGAAAATGAACAGATAATTTTATCAGGCATTCACACGTTTTGGTGGCACTTGCAGGTGGAAGAAAATAACAGGAGTGAAGTAGAGTAGAGTTTATAGTAATTTCTACCAAGTTTTACAGCCAATTGTACAGGACTGGTGCAGTTAGCATTGTAGGATTTTAAAACGCCAGTGTAAGTCTAATACTCCACCAAACAGGTTTCTTTGTAGCGAAATGGACCATTGGTATGAGTCATACTGAATCAGGTCCAGGTTCAGGTCCGGACCTGGACCTGATCCTCTGGACCTGAACAGGACCTGGACCTGAATTTTCTGTTCCGGTACTCACCCCTAACAGGCACATTTGGGCTAGAAACGTTTACACAATTTCTGGATTTAAACTAGACGTGTTGAAGTTTGTCCAGACAATAACATTAGTCCGCTTTTGTGTTATACTAATACTAATAGAGATGAAGTAGTTGAAAAGAGTTTGTAAAATATCTGGTGACTTGGGGAAAAATTGTTGTTACTGTACTCACTCATTTTCATAGTGACATTTGGTGTTGGTGTGGTTGGGGCAGCGGTTGTGGGGTCTGAAAAAATAAAATAAAACGTGTTAGAATTAATTTCTCTATGATGTTACAGTTACTAGTTAGTGGAAGAGGGAGGGTCAAGAAGTATGAGGGTAAGTAATGGTGGTACTAGTAACAAGGAGGAGGGAGAAAAAGTGAAAGATCTTATTCCAGTACAGCTCACCTTAAGAGTTATTCTTCCACTAGTTGTGACAAAGAAGACAGACATTACGTACAGTATTAATAGTTCACTGTAACAGGGAAATCCCCCTAGCTCTTTTTGACAAGCATAATGAACATTGGACCATGGCTAAATGGCGTGCATGTTGGGTGAGTAGCAATAGCTAGGAGACAAACAAGCGTCTTCTTGGTCCCATAGCATGACCGCTAACCACAGAACTATGCATGCTACTTCGAATCACAACCCCTTTGCTTTACTAGCTAATCTCCAAACACACCCTACGATAGCATAAGATAGCATCAAAAGCTGACAAAGGAGTAAAGCCAGCCTAGGAGTGTGTATGGCAACCAGAGGATTTGCAACAGAATACACTGGTCAAAGGCTATGATCAGACAATCATTGGCTCTGGTTGCCATACACACTTCTAAGCCAGCAAGACTCCTTTGCAAGCTTTTGATACTATCTTACATGTATACCATAGGATGTGCTTCGAGATCATTTACTAGCGTCTTCTACTGTAGTCTCCAAGCAGAGGTTGGTACGGGATTTTCCCTACCAAGCTCTGCTTGGAGAGTACTTCAACAGTGGAATACTGGATGCCGTAGTACTCACATGAAACAGAAACAGCGATGTCTTGCGTTTGTGCCATCCCAACTCCGTTATCTGCAGAACACGTGTAAGTTCCCGTGGAAACCCGTGAAATGTTGCTGAAGGTGAGAGTTCCCACGGCCGCGTCTGCCACGGCTGCGTCGAGAGAGCTTCCGTCGCTTTTCGACCAGGTGAACGTTGGGGCGGGGATCCCGTCAGCGGCGCAGGTCAGCGTCAGGTCATCGCCTTCATTGACAGCGTAAGAGGAGGCTGTCACACCGGTTATAGTGGGCTGGTCTGAAAGAGGAAGTTAGAAAATTAAAATCCTTCCCTCAGCTTTCAGTGTTCAGTGGCAGTGCCCGTCTCCCTTTCTTTACCCCTTAGCCAGGCTTTTAGCCAGGCATGCGTCAACGCGTCATCTGGACGCACTTTTCTTAGAATAACAAGAAATTTGACCTCTGGACGCCCTGGCACTGAGGAGAAAATCCACTGACAAGCATGAAATTCTGATTGACCAGGGATGCTACCAGGTCATCTGTGGTCACAGTCGTCTAATTTGACCTCTGTAACAGCATTTTTGCCTTATAGGATACCTTAGAATGCACTATTTTAATTTAAAATCATCAAAAACTCTGCACCATGGAAGGTGGATGCCCCCGGACCCCTCTACAATAGTCACTAACCGCGACTCACCAATAAATTTGGACTCCCTATAATAAAATCCTAGCTAAAAGCCTGCCCTTAGCTCACACTGGGCACTACAGCATGAGGGAAGTAGAGTTTATAGTCATTTCCAATAAGTAACTACAACAAGATAGTATTGTAAAATGCAAGTGGGAGTCAGATCCTCCACTAAACAGATTCCTTTGTAGCAAAATTGGCCATTGTTTTCAGAATCATCCAATTAAAACTTTTCTTAGACAAGATCTAAGGTCCAGGTTCTAGTCCGGACCTGGAGCTGATCCTCTGGACCTGAACTGGTCCTTTAGCCAAATTTTCTGTACCTTTTAATTAACATGAAACAAAAATATAAACTCAACTCACAGGTGACTACGAGGGTTGCGATTGAATCCAAGACAGTTCCATCATCATAGCTGGGCTGGAACTCGTATTGCCCTGCGTCTTCTTTGTTCACATTCAGAATCTTCAGGGTAGCAATCCCTTCGATCTCAAATTTTCCCTGGAATTGATTTGAACAAAGATAGTTTATACACGGTAAAAACTACTTGAATGATTCATCTTCAGGTTGGTAAATAAATGCTTAACAAGGTTCTTTGCACAACCAGGAGCTTGTGTGTAGCTCTATTTCCCACTGCTAGGTGGCACTGCAGTGGGAACGGGAAGGCTGCAGTCCCCAACATGACTAAGTTTGTATCCCCCTCATCATGAGTCATGATTTTCTTACTGGCAGGTAAACATCTCTTGGTTGTGTGCAAAGAACTTCATAAACCATGCATGAATATGGCAAACAAACTCTTGCCATAGAGCCGACTAGTAGGAAAACTAATGTTGTGTTTTCTACCAGGGTTCTTTTTATAGAGTTTAGCCATGAACAAACCTGGGTGTCAACATAGATGGGGCTAAGCTTTGGTGGCTCTGTCTGTATCTGTATCTATATAGCCGGTATAACCGCCATTCGGCGTAACACACCAGCTTCGCAGGCACGCGGCGCGGTAGCAGCTGGTTATATTACACTGAACGATCCGTCACACCTAACTTTTGCACATCTAACTGCAAGCGTTCTTTAAAACTATCCAGAGAAGATGCCCCTACTGTACTTGGTGATAACAAATTCCAATCTACGATAGTTCTGGGAAAATACGAATTTTTGAACACATCAATCCTAGCTTGGAAACTCTGGTACTTGAAGTCATGGCTGTTTCTTGTTCTTTTTTGAGCTGGTATTAGATACTTATCAGTCGGTACGTCCACTAGCTTATTGGTCATTTTGTACATCATGCAAAGTCTGGACATTTTCCTTCTGTCTTCAAGTGATGTCCACTGTAGATCTGTTTTCATTTTGGTAACACTAGCATCCCTGTTGTAGTTGTTTGTACAGAATCGGGCAGCTTGGTTCTGTACCCTTTCAAGTTTATCTTTGTCTTTCTTTGTATACGGATCCCATACTGGCTCTGTATGTATTATCACTTTTTCTATTGAAACAGCAATAAGCACATTTTGGAAAATGATTCTACAATGTTTTAGGAGATAAAATATTTTATGTTCTTCGCTAGTAGCTGAGACCTCACTACTCGGGCTTGCTGGTTTTTCGCTAGGATTGGTCAGGGAACCAAGAACACACCATTTTTCCTGTAGGCGTAACAAATAACATCTTGTAATTTAAAAACAGAACTGACTTCATAGCCAGGAAATGGTGAGGCATCTCCCCCGCCGGCTCGTTGGATGAGTCCGGCACTGGGCAGCTTTCTCCAGATCTCAAATATCTGGGAAGCTCCATCGTCGTCCATCTGCCATTCTAGCAGCGCCGTTCCGCCAACTTCTGCAGTCACGTTTCCGGGTTCACTGGTGAAGGAGGGGATCGCTGTAGGGAAGACAACACAGTCAATTTACTATTGTGTAAACGGGGCCAGCCCGTTTAGACTAAGTAGTTTGTATCCTAGGCTAGAGTGACGGTAATTAGCTAATGTGCCTAGCAACGGCCGGACTCCTCTCAGTACTCTGATATCCTCCGTCAGCTGGCCGAAGGAGGCCCATTGTGGGAGATCGGATAACCACTGCAATTAAGCTAGCCGGCACTGGCCGCAGAGGTCAAATACCAGGGTTAATAGGATAAGGGTTAAGGAACTTTGTGAATAACGGACAAACGCACGCAGAACTTGTGTTAGGATAACTATTGAAGGTGATTATGTGACCGATGTTGTTACTAATACTAGTAGTAGTGTTAGTCTCGACTTTGACTTAAGATGGCCCGACTTTGTAACTCGACCGGAGCCACATGATTGACACCTTTGTCTGGTATCCCACGTCCGATATCTCGGTCACTGTGAATGGAATGTACGGAGTCCCGGACCGGCTGGAAGATGAGTTGATGTATAGCTTAGTAACCACGCCGGATCCCTAGTTACCGATCGATGATGTAACCCACATAGAAAACTCCAATGTTAGCGAAACTACGGGACGTTTCCCGGTTGAAACATGACAGAATTGTTGTGAGAAGCTGTACTCATAGTTTAGGATAGCAATGGCGACTGACAGAAGTCGGATTCGAATGTTAATAAGATTTCTTTGTGATGTACAGTGTTCTAGAGTGTCAGAATACCTGTTGCTCCTTCCCTCTCTCAGAGTTGGTACAGTCCAGAAAGTTTGACAGCTGCATTCGAACTTGCATTATAAAGTTTTGGCCGGTTGTGCCCAAAGCAGTTCCAAGGGGGTGAGTAGCCCGAGGGCTGACCGAGGCATAAGTTCACGACCCCTCCGGTCTGACCCTCAGGTGAAGCCTCCGAGGAGCTTTTTAATACGAAATTTGCTGGTTTCCTCACGCTTTGCCATTCAATGTCACTTGAGTTCCGGACTTCTGAGAAGTTATTAGCCCACATTAACATGTTTCCCGGGCCAATCAGATTCTAAGGATTCGCATAAGATTAACCGTATTTGGTCTTGGCCCAACCCAAAATTTAGAAGATAAAAAGGAGACACTCGATTCAGAGAGTGCAGTTTCGTGCCGTAGCAGTCGTTTCGTGCCGAGAAAGGTAGCGGCCTCGGGCCGTGGCAGTTTTGCCACGTGCCGAAAGAAGTTGTGGAAAGATCTGGACAGTTTGGACTTCAGTGACGGACAGTAAGATCTGGACTTTGCCAACTGAGAGTGAAGAGTACTTCTGATTGTTACCACCGACGGCCATCACCAGTTGAGTTGTGAATAAAGTCGATCTCGAGAGAACTTGAACTTCGCCTTGCCTCAATCACTTCGGACATCATAGCAGGGTCCAAGCTAAGTCTTGGCACTCTCACAATTGGAAATGCAATTATTTTCGTGGTAGAAGGGAAAACAATTTTTTTGCAGTGTTTGAAGTAAAAGCAACCATACTGTAAATTTATAGAGCTTGTGGTGTCATAAAGTTGTAGTCTGGTGGAATATACTAAAATATAAGTACCGGTATACTGGAAAAGCAATATACAGTATATGAATTTGTTCTCTGGTGGAATTTACTTGAACATACAGCTATAAACTGGAAATGCATAGAGCCTGTGGTGTCATGAATTTCTACTTTAGTGTGAGGTCATCTCAAATTCATTAACCTGCTGCGAACATTTGAGGAAGTACTGATTTTGTCATTTTAATATGTAGCGTTACAAGGATATGCAATTACTAGCAACTCTACTCTACTCTCCAAGCAGAGGTTTGCATCCAGCAGCAGTGTTTTTTCATGTTTTCAGGTTTTTTTGTTGGGCTTTCTACATATGTATTTTGTCTCAAACGTCTATGAAGAAAACAGTACAAAATAGAAAGCCTTACAAAAACATTTAAAAACAAAAAACAACCGGAGCCGAACCTCATTGCTTGGAGAGTAGGACTAGGAGTCACTGTCCTGATGGGACATTTGGAAAAAACCTCCACTCAAAATTGGAAGAGGCTGAGACTACTTGGAATAAGTGAATCAGTCTACATGCACTAGCATTTTGACAGATAATCTTGTCATAATTAAATCAGTACATTTTCTCCTAGGCAAAAATAACTATCTTGGCAGTAACAAATCCTCCCCTTGTCTGGATACACAATGACTGTTTTTGACATCAATGGCTCTGAGTGATCCCGGATTTACCATGCAATCAACGAACACAAAACTCTGGGGTAAAACATCAACAGTGCTATTTACCCACCACAGAAAATGGTAGCTTCTTTTGCCTGCAGCAATTCAAACTTTTGTTTGTCTGATTTGAGCCGACAAAGCACACAAATGTAGTTGTGCAACTACAACAGTGCCAGATATTAACAAGAGTTCGTAGACCTCAGGCCTGCATGAAATGTATTGGGTTTCTGTAGACCTATTGTGTATTTTTGCCTTTTTGTCTGTGGTACGTGGTTGGAAAAATGAGCTTTTTACCGTGTTGGTTGTGCACCATGCAAAAGTCTGACTCTGAAATTCCATTTTCTGAATTTGTAAGTTTGGACATGGATGAACATTACTTATTTTGGATTTCTTAAGTATGTAACCAACCACAGTACTTTGAAGTTGTTGAGACGCTACCTTTTTTTGTCTCAGATGGCCCATGCACATGTAGTTACTCTGTCACATGATATACTACTAATATCTTCCTATTTCAATGTACTGACCTAATGCAGCTGCTAAGTCTCCTTGGTTTGTGTTCTTCCAATGATATTCATTAAAGATTTATTTCTGGGGTGTTATTCACTTGACATCGGAATGTTACTTGCATAATTTGACCAATGATACTTTTATCTGTAGTTCCATAGACATTAGACAATATGAATAGTGGTAGCCCCCATGCAGCAGCAACAGTTAGTCCCCAGGGTGGTATGATATTTTCATTCAATCCATCCAACCCAAACCTAAATCTCCTGTAGTATCTAAGCCAAATTTAACAGCATAATTTACTATGAAAAATGTCCTTGTCAATCCCATTTATAGATGGCAAGCTGCTGGCAATGGAAGCTTTGAAAAGTTCAGAAGCTGTTGTAGTCAGAGCAAACACCCAGCAAACATCCCCGCAAACCAATGAGCAGTTGCTTAGAAGGGGAATTTCATCATATATTTGCCGCGACAAAATGCAACAAACGATTCTGAATTTAAAACAGAACAAAGCTAAGCCTCCACCACTTAACCCTGCCTGTACCATAGATTAAGCAGGCCCAAAAACCAAGCGAATATGACTAGCCCAAAACAACAAATTACCTGTATACAGTATGGAAATGGCATTACCAAAGAAACAAAAAGAAACACAGGACAAATCATACACATACCTTTCTCTTATGCCCACACTCTATACAGTTCTCCTCCACATTAGAAAATTGCATCTTCTTCTGTTTAAGTTCAACTTCAACCATGATTGCCAACAGGGTAAAGGAACTTGTACCGAAACTTAAAACTCAGTACTATACAGCTCTAGAAACACCACAAAGAGTAATAAGCAAACTCCAATTATACCTGACCAACAGATATATAATCTTGTACACTCCCGTCATCTGGCAAACTGTCAGTGCCACTAAGACTGGGGATACAAAGTAACCTGATACATTGAAGGTGGCCCAGGCCAGATGATGGTTCTACACCCAACCATAATCTGTTTTTAAAACCAAGCAGATATTGGGGGGATGCCCCAACCACACAAAAACAGGGTCAACCTATACAGTATCAAGTTCAAGCACTAGGAGGCCCAAAATCAAACCTGACCACCAGGACACCACAAACAACTCACGTACCAAATAGCAACACAATGGTACCTTGCGTTCCGGAGATACAGCGCACGCCCCGTGCCCGCACAAAAGGTAACCTAAAATGTCAAGTTCAAGCACCAAGGGCGCCAAAATCAAAATTGAGCATTATTCAGCTACCGCCGACACATGTGCCAAATATCATCGCGCCAGCACCAGCCGTTCAGAAGATATAACTCCGGAAACACCCCTCCCGGACACAAAATTCGACCTGCCGGGTCAAGTTCAAACGCGACAAGGCCCAAAGTCAATCCTAGGCAACAGGCAACAACCCCCCACCCATGCACCAAAAATCGTCGCAATCGCGCGTATCGTTCCGGACACACAGCGCCAAAAGTGCCCCAAAAACACCAAAAATGCCACCTGCAATGTCAAGTTCAAACGCCAGGAGGCCCAAAATCAAACCTGAGTGTTAGGCTACCACCCCCAACCCACGTACCAAAAATCGTCGTGCTCGCACCATCCGTTCACGAGATACAGCGCCCTACATCCCCGGCTACCGAAAAGTTCCCACCAGCATCAAAACCATACCTGCATACATGCAGGTAATAATAGTCAAACCTCAGACTATGGATCATGCAATTTGCTAGATATTGTAGTAGTGTAATGTGGCTTTATTACAGCTCATGTGTTTTAGCCATTCAAGTCAACCTACTTTTTTTCATAACTTATAGGATAAGTGTGTTGGGTTCTTTTATGTGCAGAGGTTGAACACTTGAGGTTTGTGCCTGAATAAGGGATCTTTACCATCTAAAATGATGAATACAATCCCTTACAACATGTTTGAGCTGTGGCTGACCCTGGGATTGAACTCCAACCCACAGATCCACAAAATTTGATGCAGATGGCCAAACAGAGGGATTACGCTACCACTTGCGCCACAGGGGCATGACTCAATAGAATGCAACAAATGTTTCTTTTTGCCAGTAACTGTTTCAAATCTTTGTTTAATTAACGAAACACATAATGTAAATGCATGGTCGTATTGGATTAATTTTGCCGGTAGCGGAAAAATTGAATTTTTGGGTGGTTTTAAGTTTGCAGTAGCGCCATAGACTGTAGCAACATAATATAATGGATAAATGTTTGCGGTGGTATTAAGTTCGCAAACAATTCTGCATTCTGCCTGTGTATACACAATCTCTCGCTGGCTGGGGTTAATGACCCCCTTCCCTCCCCTTGGGCGGTAACTGTAGGGCCAGCCAGTAGGAGCAATTTTAGTCAGGATAAAGAAACACACAAACAATTCGGAAACCATTAAAATGCAACAAAGGAAGATTACATGAAAGGCAATTATTAACATGTTTATACCTGTAGGCTGTATGCTAGAAATTATAAAACTATTGAAACTACCTTGTAGCAAACAAATGCTGAATAGTGAATACAGAACGATAAGACCACAATTATACATTGTATGCAGTTCAGGTACTTGCAGACATGTACTCAAGCTTAGTAATAGTAGTCGTAGGTTGTACCAGTATTTATTTTACAATCATTTCTGTTCTATTTCTGAGAAACGTGTGGTACCCAATCAACAATGCTTAATGAACTAACCCCAAGCCTTACAGTTTACACACCAACCAACTGCAAAGGTTAGGAATGTTTGTTCATAAAGGTGGGACCCTAAATCATTTAGTGTCGGCTCCCACAGGGGTTCAGGTGTGGGACCCTTTGTAATTGCAGACTTAGGCACGATCTACACACAGTTTTTCCCGATATCGGCGAGCCTGTAACCTCTCGCCGACAGCTTTTTTTCATCTTCTAGATGGAACTACTATATCGCCATTACGATATCGGGAAAATTTCTCCCGAAAGGTCCGGACCATTCGTACGATACTTTACCGATAGCTTAGCAGGTACGAAGCTTGGTACTCATTTTCACCTGAGGGAAGTGAGAACAGACGTGTAAAGTGCCTTTCCCAAGGGCACAAGATCAGTTGCAATCAACGGATTTGAGAACAGAACTTCTGGGTTATGAATGAAACACCCTGTTGATTGCGCCAAATGACCAGGCCCACAATACTGTAAATGCAGAAATGTTCGCGGTGGATTAATGTTCGCGGGATTTCGGGGTGACCACTTCACCGCGAACTTAAAACCACCGCGAATATCTTTCTATTATGGTATTAGACTACAGTCTATGGTGTTACCGCGAAATTAAATCCACCGCGAAAAGTCCGTTTTCCCACTACCGCGAAATTAAATCCCCGCAAACTTAAATGCATTTACAGTACTTCATGTGGGGGTGGGTATGCCAAGGCCAAACAGTTCACAGTTTGTCAAACAGTTTGTCAACTAATGAACTTGTATGTTAAGTGAATTGTTGACTCCAAACTGCCATGGTGTCCCTAATTGAAGAAAAGCAGGTGTTTTGCTGCTTGTAAGATCCACAAATCACAGGAATAAAAGTTCCGTAGATAACGTTACAGTACTGGGCTGTTGTGTTCACTAGAAGCAAAAGTTCCTTGCTAGAAGTAGTTTACCAGTTCATAAGGAAGCGAATATGGGAGCCACAGCAAGCTAAATAAGATTATAAGCCTAACCACCATACTGGCTCAACTTTGTGATACAAAGTATTTGTCAACAATGCATAATGATGAATTCAGGATGAGTAACATGCAGTGTAGAATTTAAGCGACCTATTACAGTATTAGGCCTCACAAGTAATTCACCAACAATACTCAACGTTGAATTAGAGTGGGCAGGACACGATTAACAGTGGATTAAAATAGCTCGCTACTCCTCATTGAAAAAGGCATGCAGTTCCTTATAAAATACTGTAAATGCAGAAACTTTTGCAGTGGTTTAATGTTCGCGGTTTTCGTGGTGGCCACTTCACTGCAAACTTAAAACTACTACTAGTACTAGTACTACGAACAGTTTTCCATTGCAGTAAAAGACTACAGTGCATAGTGCTACCATGAACTTAAAAGCACCACAAAAATTCCCTTTTCCCACTACCACGACTCGAAATTAAATCCCTGCGAACTTAAATGCATTTACAGTAGATTCATTTATGATAAGAGGGAGGGGGGTTGCACGTTTTTCTGTCTGTTGGAACAGCCACTGCACCCCACGTGGGACCACTTGTGACCCAAATTAATACCCATGCACCCCTGCGGCAACATTCCCCCAATTCAGTCGCATTGTCCGCATAATCACCAGGCCTAATCAAACCAAACTGCCTCCATTGTAAATGGCCACTCAAGCCTTTCAGTTCGGAAGACAAATAGACGACTTTTTGACAGGAACAGGATTAAAAAAGATTGATAGAGAGAAATGACATATTTCAAATGTGTATGAAATCCGATATTTTCTTGAATTTTTAAAGAAGCCGACTTGATATTCCATCTAAGGCTAAAAATGCATGGACGGACTTTTTAATGGGAAAAATGACTACAGTTTCAATAATCTCCATAATTCTGCATAATACTATTAATAGAGAAACACTAAATTTTGATAGACTTGAGGGTACATGCATGTAATACACGACTATATTTAAGTTACCAGCTGCAGGTTTGTAAGTTCGCGGTAGCACCATGCACTGTAGTCTCGTACAGTTATGGAAAAATGTTTGTGGTGGTTTTAAGTTCGCGGTGAATTGGCAACGTGAAAACTGCGAACATAAAACCACCTTAAAAATTTCAGCATTTACACCTACAGTACATGCCATGCAGACCCCCATCCCATTGAAATGCCCCCCCCCCCTGAATCTCTCAAAAATGGTCATCAAAAATGATACAGTGCATCTAATCATTCACTGTACTGTCCAGTGATTCCTCTTCTATATAATTAGTAGATCTATGTCTCAGGGGACATCAAAAAGGCAGAAGAGACAAAAGGAAGATAATGATAGCCCTCTGCTCCACCCCTATTATACATAATACTCTACAATTATTTCCCTGTATTTCTAATTTTATAATGGTTATAAAAGGCTACTAGGTATAGGAAGTGGTCAGTGATTCACTTGTTAATTAAGTATGGGGTTTTTAGTTTGTTAGTCATGCTGGAAACACTGAAGTAATAAGGGTAACTTGTAAAACAGGTGGATAGCAATTGCAATGTACCTGGTGTTTAGTCATTGAGATCACTTCCTAATAGGTAGTCTCTACCAGACTCCATAGGTCAATAGAAAATTGGCAAAATAGACATTCAAGATAATATGCCAGAGCCTCTGGCATATTATCTTGAGTGTCTATTTGGCCAATTTTCTATGACCTA
>NC_049995.1:11509232-11523831 GCF_000003815.2 Branchiostoma floridae
CTCAACTGGTGATGGCCGTCGGTGGTAACAATCAGAAGTACTCTTCACTCTCAGTTGGCAAAGTCCAGATCTTACTGTCCGTCACGGAAGTCCAAACTGTCCAGATCTTTCCACAACTTCTTTCGGCACGTGGCAAAACTGCCACGGCCCGAGGCCGCTACCTTTCTCGGCACGAAACGACTGCTACGGCACGAAACTGCACTCTCTGAATCGAGTGTCTCCTTTTTATCTTCTAAATTTTGGGTTGGGCCAAGACCAAATACGGTTAATCTTATGCGAATCCTTAGAATCTGATTGGTTCTGTATTGACCTATGGAGTCTGGTAGAGACTACCTAGAGGAGTTACCTGGCCTGGGAATACGATACTGGTATGCAAGCTATTAAAGTAGTGAATATGGTTTGTGTCTATGCAAATTAGCTATTTAGATTGTCTGGTTCTACATTTTTTGGTTAACTTTTCTTTGTACAATTTTTTCTTCAAAATGCATTGTTATAGAAGCGGTGGGAAGGAAACCTAATTTGATAAAGTGCAATGTTGAAACTTCTGCGGTGGTTTCCATGTTTGCAGAACTCTTAATCATGAACGTAAAACCACGGTGAACATGCTTATATTCTGTCCTCTCCTGGGGTACATCCCTTTGTTTCAACTTAACTGTGACCATGAAATGACTGTCATGACCATGAAAACTTCATTTTCTTTAGAATTAGATCCCTGCCAACTCAAAGGCATTCACAGACAGGGTTTTAGCGAGACATTAGTCCAAGCAATTTTTTCTTCTAAAAATTAGTAAGAAATTGGATGCACTAGTAGTACTTTGGGGAGCAGATCCTCTGACAAGCATAGAATTCTGATTGACCAGGGATGCTACTAGGTCACTTGTGGTGTGACCTCACTGACAGTAATTTTGCCCCTCAGGATAACTTAAAATTCTCTAAAACTCTGCACCATGGAAGGTGGATGCCCCCAAACCCCCCTACAATACTCAAATCTTATATCACTTACCGTGACTCACCAAGAAATTTCAACCCCTTACAATAAAATCTTACCTAAAAGCCTGTTCACAGACATCAAATACATGTACATTTCTAACAAATACATGTGGTATAAAAGAAAAATGTTTGAACCTTTGACACCCCCTATAGACACTCCCTCCCCAGATTTAATGAAATAACCCTAAGTAAGATAGCATCAGTCATTGACAAGTCCCAGACAGACAGACAGTTAGTCATGTGAGATAAAGTGTGAGTAATATGACTGCACAGTCTCTTTGTTTGGGGTTCCTTTAACCCAACAATCATGTGTTGACCTTCATGGACATGAATTACTGGTTCCTGAACAAACATCAGGGAAGGTTTGTTTCAAAGTTCAAAGGGAGGGTTCACTAATTATCTAGACAGGGATGGAACATTTTTTTTTATCCTTATCCATTTTTTTCTGCTACATTTTGTATCTGATTTTCTTCCTTTACAAATGGTAAAAACCTTTTTTACATGTGATAAAACTTTGTACCAGCTAACTTTTTTTAAACATTAATTTGTTCTCAACACACTGGGGAAACTTGAACTAGACATTTTACAAAAGAAGTCGAGGAAGGCCGTAATTTGATTTTCTCGTTTCTAAGGAACAAATTACACATTTGCATCTGGCATTTAACGGAGAAAAATCTAACCAGTTTTGTACATTGTTTTCTGAATGACCCCTTTCTAGTAAAACCATGTAATTGTATACCATTTTCTTTTTATTACCAAAGACTGGATACTATTAATCACAGTTTCAACAGCGTTTGTGTGTCTGTCCGTCTGTCAAAACGGTAACTCGAGAATGCCTGAATGGATGTGTCTACATACTAGTACTTGGTATGGTCTTCATGAGACCTCTAAAAGATAAGATGTCGATCCCCCTAGCAACCTTCTGTAGTACTGAAGCAGAGCTTTTTTTAATCTTTTTTTAAATTCAAGTCACTCTGCTCAAAAATTCTCTAGAAAAAACTATTAAATGGTTCTTTCTGGCCTTGGGGTCATAGTATACTGGAGCTGCACTCAGCAATGTCAACACGATTACACAAGTACACACCAAGGACACAAAAGCCACTGGAACCCAATACTCTTAAGTTTCCACTTCAAGCTTGGAACCTGGAGTCCATGTAAACAATTGGTTATGCTCAACTTGAGTCACGTACATACACAGTTTTGTAAATTGTTTTCTTGTATCAGATGGCAAAACTAGATTCTTCCTTATGTATTGTACACTTGTAATATCTTCAAGTCGAAACAATAGACCTAAAATAGATAAAGATAAGACAATTATTAGCCTAGAATTCAGTCGTAGTGGGTCCTACTCCGACTGAATTCTAGGTGACTGGAACCAGACTTTAGCCACAGTATAAACAAGGCTGCGTGCGACAAGACCACTTACTTCTACATACACAGTAAAAGTCTATACCACTACATAAAGCTTTCAGTCAAAGTGTCGAGAACATGAAATTTGATTCTGTCCCAGATTATCTGAGTGAGACCTTCTTGAAAGCAATCTGTACTGCTCATTGATTTATGTATACAACGCTATTTGTCTTATGAATAAATAATTTCAATATGTGCATTATTTACTTACAGATTGACAGGTTCAGTCATAAAAATACCATTAGCATCCCCAAGAGACAGGTGCCAAAATCCCTTGGGAGTGTTAAAATAACAGGACAGGTGACTCATGATTTCGTGACATGATTTCTTCGTCTTTGCATGGATGACTAGGTTGTCTGTATGCTTCTATTAAATACACCTGTTAAAATATTAGTGCTGCATATCTGTACATCGGACCGGTACTGGACTTGTAAATCTAACAACCGAAGAACTCTCTCTACCTTTCTCTTTTGTTTCAGCTAAAAAAAACATGTCCACCGCAAACATTTTTCCATGGCACTACTAAGACTACAGTACATCATTACATGGCACTACTGCCAACTTAAAACCACTGTGAAAAGTCCTTTTTCCAGCTACAGGGAAATTAAATCCCAAGCGAACTTAAATGCATGTATCTTTTCTCGTGCTGTAAATGCATTTAAGTTTGCAGGGATTTAATTTCAGATAGCATGACCATTGGAAGTCTAGATTCCACTATAGAAAGCAGATAAAATTGTGTCAAGATGAGTTGAAAAAACAAGGATAGCATCATTTTCTGTGCACAATGAAGACATGTTATTAGCTTCATAGTAACATTTTTACCACTGCAACAGCTGAGAAAATTTTGTCTGTGGGTTTTAGAAAAATGAGTCAAAAACAAAACGTCTAATGTTTATAAAGAAAATTTCATTTTTTTCGAGATCTTCTTTAAACAAACACTACTAGTCATTCATTATATGAGATGATATAAAAAAAACGCCATATGAAATAATGTTAGAACAACAGACATTTTGGAAGTTGTCCAACTGAAGAGCTTCTTTCTTCACATCCTCATTTCAGGGCAACAAAAACAAACAGCATTGAGAGGAATTTAAAACATCACCAGACAAGCAGACAAACAATCTGAAGTATCCGTGATATGGGTGACTCACTCACTTTCTATAAACATTACATTTTTGCGGTGTTCCCTTACAAAAGATTTTAGCTGTATGATTTGGCCTTCTGGTTTCATTGATGGCAAACACTGAATGAAATTCAAAATGGCCAATTCATAAGGTACTCTTGTTACATTTTATTCCCTTGTCTTGGCTTCCACCCAAAATATTACAACAAAAGACCATGAAAGAGAAAGAAAGGGAGGTTCCTTTGGGACGTTATTTGAGAGATTGCGGTTAGGCGATGGCCAAGTACACGTGACAATACACATAACTTGGCGCTCAAAAAATTGGGTCCCTTTGCCTCAGGGCTGTAGCCTCGGTGCGAGTCTTGTCGGGGAAAATATTTCACACTCTGATACACTTTTCCTTGACACATATCCTGGATATCTTCATGATTTGGATGTTTGGAATAAATATCGACCTAAACTAGGCCATGATGGCCGCTTGGCTGCTCTACACGAGAACGTTTGTCGGGGGAAACGGAGTCCTCACCCGGCCGGTAAGAGGCTAACACAAGCACGTTGACACATGTACATTTGAAAAAAACACCACAAACCAGCTGGTCACGAATGTAGTATTCCGTCTCATGACAAAATATACATATTTTACAGACAGAGACTATGCTGTCTAGCCCATACTGAAGCCTCCATACTGGAAGCATATGTTTTACACCGAATCCTCCGTTTTTGACATGTTTTCCCTCCCCACACCATGAAGCGAGATCCGAACTTGTTCTTCCAAAACGCTTTAAAAAAATCACGCCACAGCGGCACAGAATCTTCGCAAATACTCCAACAGACACTCACCTAAGTTTCCACCGATAAAACAGCACAGAATCAGACACAATTCCGCTAAACAAGCGCCTGCCATGTTGAGAGACGTCAGCGTGATGTTACGGCCTGCTGTTGAACACAAAACCTGGCGGTGGTCCTTTGTTCGTTGCCGTCTGGCGTGTGGTTGTACCGGACTGGGCGGAAGACGCGGCGGGTTCTGGGGTTGGCTGTTTAGCGTGTAGCCGGGGGGCGAGTCAACCACCCATACACCTGGTCTCACACTGATACCAATCTCACATCCAGGTGAGCTTAATGATCTCAAGAAAAGAAGAAAAAGAACTCTTTAAAAAAACAACAGCACACAGAAGTTTTTAGAGAAAATGATTCAAAACCGAATATGAAAAGAAAGCTGTTTTTGGTAACGCGTATTAAAGCTTTTTTCCCGGTATTTATAACGTTATCAAGAGCTGGATTCACGGTAACGTATTCAGAAACACGTTCCTACAATTGTTGGACAATTTAGTACGCTGTCGTTGTTGTAATTGCCAGCTTATTGAACTCCCAGGAGGTTAAACTGCATATGAATGAGGTAATTAGCAATTGTTATGCATTTCCGAACAGGCGCGGTGATTAGAGCCTAATTGACTAGCCTCGCACAGGTCAATTAGGATGGCAGAAACGTATGGTGGAAAGTTCTAATCTCCAAGCAGATCCTACGATGGCATAAAATAGTACCAAACTGACCAAGGAGTGTAGTCAGCCAAGAGGTGTCCATTTGCCATGTAGAGAAACATATTCCTAAACCGGCTTCACTTCTCTGCCAGCTTTTGATACTATCTTATGCTACCGTAGGATCTGCTTGGAGATTAGGAAAGTTCTAGGCTAGAACCAAGGAGGTTATATCACAACCTCCTTGGCTAGAACAAAGTTCTAGGCTAGCACAAAGCGCATAGTTATAAGTTAGGGAAAATCATTGTTTTTAACGTTTTTTGTGCAGTTAGGAAAGGCTAGTTTTTCACTTTTCCGTTCATTCATTCGTTCGTTTGTTCCTTCATCCATCCATCCATCCATCCATCCATTCATTCATCTCCGTTTCATATCATATAAGAATTAGCAATGTAGTTAACCCCCGTATTGTATCACGACAACCTAATATTTGTGGAAAACGGGTAAAATTTTAACCAATCACCAATCTTTGTTCGAATTATAGCTGATTTCGGCCATTACAAGTTAGAATGTCCCAGATTATATCCACACAACCATCTACTCATTCCATCCACCATTCCCGCATTCCTTCACTCCTCTATATCGATCCATCAACTCTAGCCTTCGGCGGAGATCAAAGGATCGTTTCACGGTGTAAAATTTTTGGGTAATTACGTAATCGATGACGTCACCCAGGCAGCCCTCCCACGCTCTCCATTCACCGCTCTGGAATCCGTTTAATCCAAAACTTTCCAGTCGTTGCCCCAAATATGCCAGCAGGGCCATTCCATTCATTCATTCTTTTAGAGGGGAGTTTGTAAGAGAATTTTACGCCTTCTGGTTAATTTTTGGCATATCAACTTAATCAAGTTTACCAAGTTGACAACTACACAACAGTCATGGCCACACATTAGTACCCGTTTTCTATCGAAAAAGTTTAAATAACTTCCACAACTACGGCCTTCGCTATATGTTCCTCACTAGTGCCACTTCTACAAGTACGATCAAAGCTATACTACCACACGACATACTTCACTCTATCGTTACCAACTCCGGAAGGGAAAAAGACTCTAGTTTTACCAAAGAAATCAGGCAAAATTAATTGATGTCATCCATAAATTTATGATCCGTAGCCCACAGTAGCTAACAGTACAAATGATTTGTCATAAATGTAGATTTGGTTTGTTTACCATCCATTTTTTTATTACAATTTTCATTTCTTACCCCTACCTCGCACATTGTATTTTGATTTGATACCTACCGTTATACAAAATGTATATACTCCTAATGTCCTTGGTAAAACGAATAGACCGATCCTGACTGTCCATCTCAATTAACACTTCAACCAATGAGTGAATGGCAATTAGCACTTCAGCCAATGAGAGAGCAGCTGCATGGCCGCCAATTTATTTTTCATTCTATTTATTACTTTTGCATTTCTACGACTTGACGGAGGTAGGTGGGGTTCTAGGATCCGTCTGTTCTTTAAGTCATCCTTTCTAATCCCAAATGTTTTACCTGACAGACTTTTCTGTAGACAACAAATTAAGAGACGAGAGAACGCAATACCGTGACAGACAGGCACGCGATTTTTACAGGTGTTGTCAAAAACACCACAGCTGGTTATGAGCAGTAAGGGACGGTTCGCTAGATGGCCCAGTCTGGTTTGATTGACAATGAAAAAATAATCACCATACCGATCCCACATAGTACCCTTCACTCCGTCGAAACTTAGAAATTCAAAATAAAAACATATGAATGCAAACATTCGAGGGGCATGCAGCCATTCTCTGATTGGTCGAACGGCTAATTGAATCATTGGTTGAATGATCAAGGACATTATAATAGTTACAGTGATAGTCAGCCAGGATTCGTCTCATCAGGGAGATACAAGAGACTTTCATAAGCATTTTACCAGCAAAAAAAGTTTGAAGTTTTAGTTTAATAGTCTTCATGTCTTGATGTTGAAGTCTCTTCCAGACTTTGTATGCTGGTTATAGTTTTGTCATTATGTGGTAACATTTGCCAAGGGGAGAATGTTACCTTTCCCGTGGACTGACTTTTTTGTCAATTGTTCACCCTATCTTTGTCGAACGTTTAACTATCCATACCTCCGAAGCCCGATAGAGGAACCAATGCGTAACCTTGCTCAAAAGCGAGGACCCTCCTCGAGCACGTTGTGTTGGTTTTGTGTGTATTGGGTCTCAACCTACGTGTCAGTGAGGGCCCCTAGCTGTTGGAGTAATCATTGCAGGTGATTTTGCTGCAGTTTGCCTGCGGTCTGAGTCCCTCAAAGTAATGATTGTACGTGTGTGGTCTGTTGAGCAGGATCTGTGAGGGCTGAAGATGGCAATCTTTGAGTAATGGTCCCTGCCGCCACACTACTAGAAAGCTGTGATGCGGTGTGGCTTTTTTTGCTGCAGCGCTAACAGTAGTTAATAGGTGTCGCTTTTGATCCATGCATAAGGCTGACTGCACCTGGTAACGCAAGGCCACGTCGATTTAGTTACTAGTATATGGATGACATTCTCTGTTAAACCCAACATTGATGCGAGCGTGCGAATAGAAATAGTTTGGCATAAAGAAAAGTTGCCTTCATTATGAAATCTAAGTAGCCAGGTTTAACAAATGACTGAACACACAGTACTGAACAATAGATTCTTAATTTTTGTTCTTTCACATCTTCTTTGGCCTTGGAATTGATGTTGGCATTAGTATATGTTTACCTGCATGTATGCAGGTATGGTTTTGATGCTGGTGGGAACTTTTCGGTAGCCGGGGATGTAGGGCGCTGTATCTCGTGAACGGATGGTGCGAGCACGACGATTTTTGGTACGTGGGTTGGGGGTGGTAGCCTAACACTCAGGTTTGATTTTGGGCCTCCTGGCGTTTGAACTTGACATTGCAGGTGGCATTTTTGGTGTTTTGGGGGCACTTTTGGCGCTGTGTGTCCGGAACGATACGTTCGATTGCGACGATTTTTGGTGCATGGGTGGGGGGTTGTTGCCTGTTGCCTAGGATTGACTTTGGGCCTTGTCGCGTTTGAACTTGACCCGGCAGGTCGAATTTTGTGTCCGAGAGGGGTGTTTCCGGAGTTATATCTTCTGAACGGCTGGTGCTGGCGCGATGATATTTGGCACATGTGTCGGCGGTGGCTGAATAATGCTCAATTTTGATTTTGCCGCCCTTGGTGCTTGAACTTGACATTTTAGGTTACCTTTTGTGCGGGCACGGGGCGTGCGCTGTATCTCCGGAACGCAAGGTACCATTGTGTTGCTATTTGGTACGTGAGTTGTTTGTGGTGTCCTGGTGGTCAGGTTTGATTTTGGGCCTCCTAGTGCTTGAACTTGATACTGTATAGGTTGATCCTGTTTTTGTGTGGTTGGGGCATCCTCCCAATATCTGCTTGGTTTTAAAAACAGATTATGGTTGGTTGTAGAACCATCATCTGGCCTGGGCCACCTTCAATGTATCAGGTTACTTAGTGGCACTGACAGTTTGCCAGATGACGGGAGTGTACAAGATTATATATCTGTTGGTCAGGTATAATTGGAGTTTGCTTATTACTCTTTGTGGTGTTTCTAGAGCTGTATAGTACTGAGTTTTAAGTTTCGGTACAAGTTCCTTTACCCTGTTGGCAATCATGGTTGAAGTTGAACTTAAACAGAAGAAGATGCAATTTTCTAATGTGGAGGAGAACTGTATAGAGTGTGGGCATAAGAGAAAGGTATGTGTATGATTTGTCCTGTGTTTCTTTTTGTTTCTTTGGTAATGCCATTTCCATACTGTATACAGGTAATTTGTTGTTTTGGGCTAGTCATATTCGCTTGGTTTTTGGGCCTGCTTAATCTATGGTACAGACAGGGTTAAGTGGTGGAGGCTTAGCTTTGTTCTGTTTTAAATTCAGTATCGTTGGTTGCATTTTGTCGCGGCAAATATATGATGAAATTCCCCTTCTAAGCAACTGCTCATTGGTTTGCGGGGATGTTTGCTGGGTGTTTGCTCTGACTACAACAGCTTCTGAACTTTTCAAAGCTTCCATTGCCAGTAGTCTGTGTAACACAAACTCCGCTGTCCAGGGCTGTAACTGGCCCCTCCCCGTGGGCCGGCGGATGTTTGGCGGGCTGCTATAAGCGAGATTTAATCAGGCTACATTGCCAGCAGCTTGCCATCTATAAATGGGATTGACAAGGACATTTTTCATAGTAAATTATGCTGTTAAATTTGGCTTAGATACTACAGGAGATTTAGGTTTGGGTTGGATGGATTGAATGAAAATATCATACCACCCTGGGGACTAACTGTTGCTGCTGCATGGGGGCTACCACTATTCATATTGTCTAATGTCTATGGAACTACAGATAAAAGTATCATTGGTCAAATTATGCAAGTAACATTCCGATGTCAAGTGAATAACACCCCAGAAATAAATCTTTAATGAATATCATTGGAAGAACACAAACCAAGGAGACTTAGCAGCTGCATTAGGTCAGTACATTGAAATAGGAAGATATTAGTATATCATGTGACAGAGTAACTACATGTGCATGGGCCATCTGAGACAAAAAAAGGTAGCGTCTCAACAACTTCAAAGTACTGTGGTTGGTTACATACTTAAGAAATCCAAAATAAGTAATGTTCATCCATGTCCAAACTTACAAATTCAGAAAATGGAATTTCAGAGTCAGACTTTTGCATGGTGCACAACCAACACGGTAAAAAGCTCATTTTTCCAACCACGTACCACAGACAAAAAGGCAAAAATGCCCAATAGGTCTACAGAAACCCAATACATTTCATGCAGGCCTGAGGTCTACGAACTCTTGTTTCTGATAGTTTTTCTGCATTCTTTGCTCATCTTGCAGCATTCAGGCATGAATTTGCAATAAAGATTTCATTAATTTATAATTTAACTCTTTAAACAGCTGAAAATTGATGCTCGCTCACACTAGGATCAGATGTCAACCATATACTCAACTAAACATGGCCTCAACAGCACTAACCTTTCCTTTCCTCAATGCAAGTTGCTCACAGAAACAGTGCCATGGAAAAATCTGTTCATTTCCTGCACCTAGAAGATTATGTTTTCCGTGCTCTTTATGGTTCACTGATTGGGTATTGTGGACTCGTGGACTGTACATGCATATCTCGGGAAACTGGATGGATCTTCATGATATTTGGTAGGTGGGTAGGGAAACGAAGGTCAAGTTCGATAATGGGCCTCCTAGTGACTTTACACAGCACAGCAGATGGATTTATTATTATCATTTTTAAGATAAAACTAGCCTGCTCTGAATAATTCATTCCCAGAATGCCATCCCATTAATTTTAGACAATATTGTATTTGGAATAACAAACACAAATAACTAGTTACTAACATTATAACCTCAACCACAAGGAAGTGAAATACTTAGATATAGCGATGAGATGTCAACACAACTCTCCAATAGATTGTGTGGCTGTATGTTCTTTAATCAGTGAATATAAACAAACCATTTAACAACACACATTGTTAGAAAGAAATCCAATTACTGTACATTAACACTGGTAGGGAAATAGTGAGTTTATGACCAACAAAAGAATTTTTGTTCTTGATGTCATTAGTTAACATACAAGTGTAACATACAGCTGCTCTTACATAGCATTAAGAAAGTAATAAATGTACACCATACCATATATCTTATTGTATCAAAAAAATGGCAAAATTTTGAAGCCAGCTGAAATATGCAGTCACAAGAAACGCATTCCATGTAGGGCATATGTTTACTTGTGAAAAAAATGTTGTGATGTACCATTTTTATGTTTTTCTACATTTTTTGTTCATTTGGCCATACCATACAAATGTACACCCAAGTTTTGACACAATTCCTTTTTTTAAATCAAAGTACATACATGTACTCAGTAACAAAGTCTTATCCTACAAAGAAAAATATATACCCCTGTACATATAAATGCAATACCAATATATACACATTTACCAAAATTGTTATAAGAACAAGTTTTCACTTACACCTGTTGCCCAAGAATATACATTGTGGGTATTTATTCTTACTAAAAAGTGGCACAAATACCCAACGGTCACAGTATACACAATATACAGGTAACTCTTGCAAGAGAACATACAAATCTACCACTTATCAAGACAAATCTAACACTGTTCTTGTGTGCAGTTTACCAAATTGTCACAAGGTGGCACTTTTTATAAAGACTGCCATTTTGCATCATTCTATCCATTAAACAATGACATCACTAGACACAAGACCTAGACACTAAAACAGTGTCAAAGCTCCTTGCTGGGCATTGCTGCAGTTTTTCCTAAGCTCACAAGGAGGCGCTACTTCCCTCGCAGCAATGCTGTTCTGGCACTAACTAGTATTTTGAAGGCTTCCTCGCTGCCTGGAGCCACGTTCTTGTCTGGATGGAGCAACACTGCCAGTCTTCTGTAGGCTTTGTTGATCTCATCCCTGGGGAAATGAATGTTAAAACATTTAGATACATTACAGATGGTTAGCCTGATTAAATCTCGCTTATAGCAGCCCGCCCAACATCCGCCGGCCCCTGCCGGGAAGGGCCAGTTACAGCCTCGGACAGCAGAGTTTGTGTTATACAGACTAACAGATGGTGAATCACAACCAAAATCCATGATTGAAAATGGTAAAAGTTGAATACATTAATCAAAAGAAGCTGTTTAGCGTCAAACTGAATGGAATAATACTGCTAACATTATCATAATAAAGTTTCCACATGAACCCCAGACTACTGATTAGGAAATCTTCAATTTTGTGAGAACAAAGTATAACACATTTATATGGAGGGTACTAGACAGTTTATCTGCACATTGCCACTCAACGTCAAGTTGCCAATACATTTCTTAATGATTGAGAAAAACAGCACCTGAAATAAGATAACACCTATATGGAGTTTATTACTGCAAGGAGGTTGAAAAGGTTTTCAACCTCCTTGATTACTGCAAAGTCATTTATTCTGCAGTGACTGAAGTAGAAGAAGAAAGGAGACTTTTCCCATGTTTTCAGCTCACATTTGAAGTATTCAGTAGAAACATAGTAATACAAAACACATACTTGTTGTAACGATTTGTGGTTATGGGTCATCACAAAGATAAAACTATCAGGAACATTTAAAGTTTTACAGTATCGCTATAGTAACATGCCCAACTCACTTTGAAGACCCAGGGTACAGGCCTAGTCTCTCCCAGTCAGACTTGCTGTTCTTGAGTCTCTGGATGGCCTCAGCCTGCTCCTTAGTGTACCCAAGACTGGTGCTGATGGATGGAGGCTTTCCTCCGTTCTCACAGGCTTCTACTATTGTGGAGAATAACGTCTGCAGAGAAATATTGAAAGAAGAGATAGTTAGTACCCTACCAAACTTTTTTTTTTATATGTAGGTTTGTAGAGCCCATTGTTGCAGATGAAGATCATGAAGATGAAGAGCGGCCTGTAGCAAACTGTAGCAGCATCTCTTCAAGTCAGAAACACCAAGCCTGACTTCATTGACTCAATAGCTGAAGTAGGGGTTACAAGGCTGCTCAGGAAATTCCCAACCCCATACTGGCCGGAATGGTTTGATCCGCTCACACCGGGAAGGACCCCTACTCTTTTCGAGTGCGGTGGGTTTTGTTACGTGCGTGGGGTGTGGCTCTTCCAGAATACGGGACCTCCATTTAGCGTACTATCCGAGGGACGGCCCTAGCCGAAGCTAGGTACTCATTTTCACCTACATGTTATTGTATTATATAGTAAGTAAAGTGCCTTTCCCAAGGGCACAAGATCGGTGACAAGTCAAGATTCAAACTCGAGACCTCTTGGTCCTGAGTCAAATACGCTGCTGCTGCGCCACGTGATCTCACCTCAAATTGTCAGGGTTAAGAAAAAATACTAAGGTTTTACCTGGAACATTTCGTTGATGCCCTCCCCTGTCTGTGCAGATGTTTCAAAGTAGTAACAGCCGTGTGTGTCTGCCCATATTCTCCCCTCAGACTCTTCTACCGCTCTCTTCTGTCTGTCAGTCTACAGGGGAGGGAACAAAAGTGTAACCAACAACATGGGGGGAAATCTTCTACAGTACCATAATTGCTGCTACTTTCCAAGCAAAATTGAATAGGGAGGTTGTGAATTCATTCTTCTGATTTGCCTTGTTTTCTGAAAGGCATTCTTCCGTTAAAGCCCAGCTAGTGGTCAGAACTTGGTGGGGTCCAGGCAGAAATCATCAGGATTTTTCCTTTTTCCCCTTAATATCTGTTTAGAGGTCAATTTATTGGTGCATCGACACTGCTGTAGTATGAAGTTTTTGTGGTCTTAAATTGCAAAAGCTTGCAAAAGATTTTCATTCTAATAATAACAGAGAGAAGAGCCAACTATTATATGCTACTTTTTTGTTTATTATAAAACATTCTCAAGATGGATGATACTGAAATATTTTATTAAATGTGCAATTATGTATGATTTGATTTATCAGTAAATTAAAACAATCTTTACTAAAATTTCTATAAAACCTGCCCTTACTATATTTACTGGCATCTAACGAGGATCAGAACTGATGAAGGATCAAAACAAACATTGCTACAATTTCTAAACACTGTTTTATGATAGCAAACATTATGTGATCTGTGAACAGAGAAGATTTCCTCACCTTGTTGGCACAGACACAGAACACCACATTCTCTATCTCTGCAGGGTTGCCTATTTCTCTCTTCATCTCGTTTAACCAGGTGTCCAGTGCCTCAAAACTCTCCTTACTGGTGCAGTCATACACCAGGATAGCACCCTGGGTGTCCTTATAGAACTCATTTCTAACCTGGGGGAAAATGAACACTGGATGGAATGGACTGATATTTTGCATGTGGATAGGTGTTGGGAAGACAAAGGTCAAGGTTGGGCCCTCTGGTCTGTAGTCTTGGTACTGCAGCAGAACTTCTGGTTTTGGTATCTTTTGTCTAGACATGATATAGTGTTGCTATTTTTTGGTGGCAGACAGCTTTTGATATAAGGAAGAAATTATACAGCTTACTCATCCAGATAATGAGAAACACAAGATGACAGTTACTCATTGACAAGCTACAGCGGCGCTCCCGAAATATACGTCAGTTTGCGCGAAACGTGTTGCGAAATTTCGCAGAACTCACTCCGAAATTTCGCAGAACTCACTCCGAAATTTCGCAGAACGCAGTCCGTAATTTTGCGTAACGCACTGCGAAATTTCGCAGAACGCACTGCGAAAGTTTGCGTAACGCACTGCGAAATATCCCCCTGCGTAATCGAAACACCCATGCGAAAGCCTTCTACGTAAGAAATCTTACGCAAATTTTGGTCGTTAATGAGCAGTGATTACACAATGCAATCAACATGACAATTGATCGTCCTTATTATCACGTAACGTTATTCATTGATAAATTGTAGATAATATGGGGGCTGGAAAAGCGTGGTGGGAGCGCAACTCGGAGAACGTCTGACCGCGTGGCGGTGCGGTCCCAAATCATGTACAACATCAAATAAGTAGCCGAATAAATTACAAACAGAAGGGTTAAGAAAAGTCGACGTAAAACTG
>NC_049995.1:11523931-11536190 GCF_000003815.2 Branchiostoma floridae
AGCGTACTTGCGTAACCCAGGATAAACCGACACGAAATCGGCTCTACTCTAACGTTACATCGTCATTTCTATGTAGACGGACTGGAAAACTACGGCAGATTTCACAAGCAAACAATCTAGTCTTGTATCTGATTATCTTAAGTTCTTGAAATGTATGTTAGCAGGCCCAATTTTAGTATTCCGCGACAAAAAACAATCATTGTTGTTGTTGATGTGAAAATCGTGTTTCGCGTAATTTCTTCAAGATGGCCGTCGCAGCAGCAGCAGGAAAACAAGGTCACAAGGGGTCAGTGGACGACTCCACTTTCAAAGTAATATGGTAAAATATGGAAACGTGTATTCTGATGTATAGTATATCATATAGTGATTGTGATATAGGAACGATTAATTTTAATTAAATGGTTTCTGTCAATTAGACACTACACAAAGTTGTTCTTTGGTCAAAGAAATGAGCCTTGAAGAGAAAAGTTTTCTTTCCACGGGACCACTTCGGCATAATGGTACATGCAGACAAGCCAAGCCTTGCGAACAAAGGATTTTGCAAGGCTCCTTGTTTTATTGTTGTGACGATTTGATTCTTAGAAATGACTATGAACTTGTAATCAGCAGTAATTGAAGGTCTAATCTTTGTCGGCAGCTAGAGGCATTCAGACAGCGAAGTTGCTGGTGACTCGCGTTGTGAGTCACCCAAGCCGATTTAGGAAGGAAATTTTTGATGGCGGCGCTGACGCTGGCTTCGTGTTCAGACAATTCTCACTGTATAAAAGATAAGATAACCACGCAAATGTCTGTCAGTTTTGACTCAGACATACGATGGCGAAGACAACGAAATGCTAGAGACGCAATGATGTTGCTGAAGAAAGTTTAGGTCAGCCGGCGTTCCGAGACCTACAAGTCGACGGTTCCAACCCAACTGTTGCATGTTGTAATAATTCTTGCAATAGTTTTGAACTCATTCTAAGCTCATTCGCTGTTGTGAGTTATGGAACGTTAAGCATTATGAATGTTCCAACGCAATGTACTAGTAATTATTCTTGACTTGGATGTTAGCCCATAAATGACAGCTAATGTCATAACAGACATAACGTTACGCAATTTTACCAGAAAAAAAAAGGGAAAGGAATGGCGTTAAAGTTAGCTAGTGTTGAATAATCGTTAATGTGACATTTTTTCCTCTTGAAAGTGGAAATATAAGACATGCAGGATTTGCGTGAATTGGTTATATATTGTATACATGTGTAAAACCATATAATGCCCGTCCATAATTCCTAGATAAAGCTATACTCCTTCGTAGTAGGCATTGATATCTACTTTTCTAGAGGATTAGGATTCAGGTTTTCATCCGCCGACTTGATTTGGAATGACGTTGCTGGTCGTCCAGGGTGCAGGGGCCAACAAAACCTACCGGTTGCTGACGAGCTCCTGTGTCGGAACATCGATGTCAGCCTCTCCTGGTCGTCGGACAATGGACACATGGCGCAACCTTGCTGCAGGGAATTCATCCAACCTTGCAGCGATCCTAGATTTAGACACCTTTTTCTTCGCAAGTCTGAATATATTCAATATAACGTTACATTTTGTATAATGTAAAACGATATCAAAGTTATATCTGCTCGGTCATAACCTGTATTTCTAGCTAGAATGATGCTCAATGTAACGTTATTGGTATTGATATCATATTCATAGCTACTTTTCTAGACGATATCTAGGATTCAGGTTTTCATCGTCTGGCTTCACTTGAAATGACGCTGCTGGTCGGCGGGGGTGCAGAGCCAGAGGGGTCCAACAAGACCTACCTGTTCCTAACGGAACTCTTTGGAGGAACATCGCTGACGGCCGCTCCTGGTCGCCGGACAGTCGAACGAAGGAAACAATACAGGGCATTCATTCAACATTATATTATGTGTTTTAATTTGTTAACTGTATTTTGTCTGCGTATCTGTTCAAACGTGTTAGTGTCATATAGTTTAACTAATATTACATGTACTTCTATGTAGTAAAGCATCGATAGATAATGATTTTGTAAGCCAGCGTAATGGGATTCGGGTTTCTTGCTTGGCGCACTGCTGATCATCGGGGTGCAACTTAGCCAAGGAGACCTACCTGTTCCTTACGGAGTTCTGTTTCTTACGGCATCGCAGACGGCAGCCCCTGGTCATCGGACAGTCGAACGAAAGAAACAATACAGGGCATACATTAAACATTATGTGTTTAGGGTATACATTCACCTTATGTGTTTTCAATGTATTTATTAACCGTGTTTTGTCTGCGTATCTGTTCAAAGTTCTGTTAGCGTAACTAACGTTACGTGTACATTTGTACTTCTACTATGTATTGGTAGTTGTTTTTATAAGATGGGATTTGGGTTTCCATCCGTTGGTTTCCTTGGTATATTGCTGATCATCGGGGGTGCAGCTTGGCCAAGAAGACCTACCTGTTACGGAGCTCTTGGGTCGGAACATCACTGTCGGCCGCTCCTGGTCGGACAATCGACGCAACCTTACTGCAAGGAACACATTCAACCTCGCAACGATCCTAGCTTCTGACGTCTTGGTTTGACAACTGATACAGACATAAGGCAATAACTATCATAAGCTCTTGGTTTTAAAATGCTGAAATAATAATAAAGAGTTCGTCCATATATTTGAGAAATTGTGTATTTCCAATTCATGCTGCAAGACTGTTGAGCGGGGATTGTATGAATGAGTACAAAAGCAAAAAAATATACCGCTTGAAAAATAAGGACGCTGTTAGCAGCGGTGACGATCTAGCCCTAATTTAAACGAGTCGTTTATCAATTAGACACTATCGGACTAGGTGCGTCTCAGAATTATTGGTGGTGAGATTTAAAACCAGACCAGTCTAATGCAATGCTGATAATATAAACATCAACAAATGTATACTACATCATATCCCAACATATAGCGTTTAAAACCCGATCGACCATCATCTTTTCAAAATGTTGGAAATACGGTAGGTACATCACTAATATGTGCCGGTGTATGAAGAAACTCCACCTTTTGTCATCTTGGTGCCATCATGTACTTAGTATCAGTTTAAACTGCAACTGACAAAATGTAAATACGAACAACCGAACCAAAAATCTGTATGTCAAATGTTACCGCCTTTTTTTTTGTCGCCGCTGTTGGCTGTGATTGGTGACAAGTTGATTGGATCTTGAGTGTAATCGGGCACGCCCTGTCCAAGACGTACGACTGAAGACTGCCGCCATAGCTGCTGCCATGGTAACGGCACAAATAGCGGCATTTCCCATGCGGATCGGGTTACGTGCGTCCTCTACAAATTGTAGTTCTCAACTCGAAAACTTGCTACTATACAGGTTTTAGTCGTGGGGTAAAGGGTCGTTCTCACTGCAAAATTTCAGGCAGCGAAGTGGGAATAAAAAAATCACGGTGCACCAAGCAGAATGTGATTGCGAGACAGTGTTTTTCCAAGGACGTTATATGGTTTTTCGCACGCTAATTTTGACGTCTTTACACGGAAGTGCCCCCGTCGTCTTTCCTCCTTGTAAATGTAAGCACACCGAACATTGTCAACGAAGATCGTTTTATCTCGTGAGAACTCCAAGCACACCATTTGCTGACGACGATTCCTTTTTCAACCTCCTTGCCGAGATGAAGCGAATCACCCCCCGCCGAATGTGAAACGAGGATAGCCGAATATAGAAGTCTCCCCGGCTGTTTCTCAGAGCGTTCCAAATTATGGAAGAAAAAAAAAAGAAAAAAAAAAAACTTTCCCGTAACTTTTATGTGGTAAAATATGAGGAAAATACTGACACATGTTGGTACGCAGATATTGACAAGATAGGAAAGTTCTAAGGCACAAAATTTGTCACCATGACGGCGTGGCTAATCATGAATAGGGTGGCATTGCAAACCAAAAGTACATTTTTACGTTGTATTTTCGTAACTTTACCAAGGACACAGGCCTGTGGTTATTTTATAGCAGTATTACTAATAGCATTTTTGTTCATTTTGTGTGACTTTCATTGAATTTGGTACATGACAACTAAAGGTTCTTTAACCTCCTTGGTAGAGGCTAGTAGATTTGTGAGAAGCGACTACCCCGTCCGGTATGTACATGTACTCGTATATGTACTTTGCCTTTGGCGCGCCGGCTTCAAAGGAAAGGTAAACAAACCGTGATATTTCTCCGCCCACCTCGCGGGCGGTCTGCATATGAATGCGGCGTGTTTCTACGGAAGTTTCGCAGAATTACGCAGTAGGAATTTGCGTTAGGCTCCTGCTTTTCGCGAAACTCGCTGCGTAACTTCGCAGAATGCCTTGCGAAATTTCGCAGAACGCACTGCGAAAGACTGCGCAACGTCTTGCGAAATTTCGCGGAACGCGCTGCGAAAGAATGCGTAACGCACTGCGAAATTTCGGAGGACGTTTCGCGCAAGTTGACGCGTATTTCGGGAGCGCCGCTGTACTGATCCTCATATGGCTGCTGGGTAAGTACTGGCCAGCTCAGAGCCTGGTCTCCAGGCTTTAGTCATGATTATAGGACTGTAGATAGCCTGGTACCTGGGCTCCACACAGGCCCTCCCCTACACAACAGTTATCCTACTGATTCTCATATGGCTGCTGGGTAAGTACTGACCAGCTCAGAGCCTGGTATCCAGGCTTTAGTCATGTATATAGCCAGACTGTAGATAGCCTGGTACCTAGGCTCCACACAGGCCCTCCCCTACACAACAGTTATCCTACTGATCCTCATATGGCTGCTGGGTAAGTACTGACCAGCTCAGAGCCTGGTATCCAGGCTTTAGTCATGTATATAGCCAGACTGTAGATAGCCTGGTACCTAGGCTCCACACAGGCCCTCCCCTACACAACAGTTATCCTACTGATCCTCATATGGCTGCTGGGTAAGTACTGACCAGCTCAGAGCCTGGTATCCAGGCTTTGCCCTGGACATAATTGTAAAAATGACTTCTTTGAAGTTCATATTTTCAGGAATCCTTTTGACAGTGCATTTAGCATTTTAAAGGGAAAACTGTACAAAAAATGACAAATAATGATAACTGTTGGACACAAAAATTGTTGTAAAACAAAATTATACCAATAATCCATTGGCACTATGAATTTAGGTAAATTTAACCCAAAGTGATTATCATAGCACAATAGAAATTGGTATTTACTAAAACCAAAAACGATAAAACGTCAGAAAGCAATGATAGTGAGATTGTCTTTTGTTTTCTTCTTTATCGACAGTTGGCTTCCCCCTGACCGTGATTGGTGGAATCTTTGGAAAAAACATGGCGGACAGTTTTGACGCGCCCTGCCGGACCAAGAACATCCCGCGTGAGATCCCGCCGGTGCCCTGGTACCGCTCCGCCCCAGCGCACATGCTGATTGGTGGATTCCTGCCCTTCAGGTTTGTCAATCATCTTTTACTGCATTGTCAATCACCAGTCAATTATCTTTACTGACCTAACAATCATGTTACTACTCCAGGGCTCTAGCTAGCGTCCGTTTTTCCGTCAATTGATTACGGAAAAATTTTAAAACCAATCCGTCAACTTTGACAGACAAAACCCTTGGTGGATTAGCTACAGGCGGCTTGGGGATGCCGTCCACGGCCGTAAAAGCCACACACTGTTTGTTTTGCTATAATTGTTATTATTGTTGACAAAGTGTGTCGGTGGCCTTTCGCATACAATAATCTCATTAAAAACCCGTTTTTCAAGGTCTTACTTCAGTCTTTCTAACTCCTGGAATAGTGTTTTCGCGACAATGTTACTACTCTGTCATCTATTACTTGCAAATTATCTGTAACATGTCAATCGTCCATTGATTAACATCATATGTTTTCCACCTTTCAATCATCAGATGTTAATTATGCATTGTCAATCATCTGCTTCTCACCTGTCAATCATCTGGTACCTGTCATTCATCTGCTTCCTGTCAATCATCAGTTACCGAATCATTTCTTGCTCACCTGTCATTAATTTGTTGATCTCTTGTCAATCATCTGTTTGTAACCTGACAATCATCTGTTTCCTGTCAATCATTTGTTGCTCACTTGTCAATCATTGATTACTTATCTGTCAGTCATCTGTTACAAGCCTTTCAATAATCAGTTACCTTTTTATCAACTGATATTCACCTGTCAAAAATATTTCCTGTCAATCATCTGTAGCTGACGTACTAAACATCATTCTGTTACTTAATTACTGTCAATCATCTTTTATTCTCTTTCTCAATCCTCTGCTCGCCTGTCAACTTTGTTGCCCACCTGGAAGATGATTGCGCACAGTGTCATGACAAGGAAAATGGCAACATTTTGTTTGTCATTGCCACCGTTGTAATTTTGTCTTTTCTAATAATTTGAACCACAAGGTTTCAGGGCTCAAAATACCACCTGCATATGCAGGTTAATGCAGGTAAAATTGGAGCTGTGCAGGTATTTCTGCCATGGTTGTCTACCTGCACCTAACCTGCACTGGTCCATACACTGGGTATTATACATAAATGACCTATAATGTAGGTGTATGTGAATTGTTATTAGCTACATTGACTTTTAGTGTTACCACCTAAAAAAGTATAAAAGAAAAAAATAGCAATGGTTACTAACAATTTTAGTATGATCCATACTTCAAAAAATTTAGAGTGGTGCAGGTAAGATATGTCTGGTGCAGGTAATTTTCGGTGCAGGTAATTATCAATGCACTTGTGCATGTATGCAGAAAAAGGTATTTGGAGCCCTGCATTTTCTGTGAGTCATTTTTATCTTAAGAGTCAATGACATGTCCTCTGCCCCCCTCCCCCCAGTGCCATCTCTGTGGAGCTGTACTACATCTTTGCCACCATGTGGGGCCGCGAGCAGTACACGCTGTACGGGATCCTGTTTATCGTGTTTGTCATCCTGCTGTCCGTCACGGGCTGCATCTCCGTGGCGCTCACGTACTTCCAGCTGTCCAGCGAGGACTACCGCTGGTGGTGGCGGTCGATATTCAGCGCCGGGTAAGAACTGAAAACGTTTTTTCTTCACATATTTTTTTATTTATTTGTTCAGCTTTTTACAAACAGCCAGAGCTGCTCAACTAGCCGTAGGCTATTATCAAGGGCTAACCCTGCACATGTTCGCACATGTTCGCACACGACGGGTTATACCGCCCCTTACGCGGTGACACACCCATCTGGGTGAATGATGTAGATCACCATGTGGCTGATACGAGACAGAGGTCGCCAGGCCTCCATCCGGGTGATTTGAAGTGAATCACCAACTCCCGACAGAAGGATTGAGTAAAGTGAGGAAAGTCGTGTAAAGTGCCTTTCCCAAGGGCACAAGACCGGCAACACGGCAGCCGGATTCGAACCGGCGACCTCTCGGTCACGGGCCGAATACACTACCACTGTGCTACGCGGCCCCACTACATATACACATATACAATGTGTAGCAAATGATGTCCCTGTAGCTCAACTGGTAGCAGCCTCACAGTTGAGATCCTGGTTCCAATACTGTAAATGCAGAAGTTTTCGCGGTGGTTTAATGTTTGCGGTTTTCACGTTGCCAATTCACCGCGGACTTAAAACCACCGCGAACATTTTTCCACGGCAGTAAAAGACTACAGTGTGTGGTGCTACTGTGAACTTAAAACGCGAACAGTCCTTTTTCCCGCTTCCACAAAATTAGAAATGCATGTACGGTACAATGTGTATTGAAGGATATAAAATGGTGGTCTCATGCTCACAGAGGTACCTCAAGCTTAAAAATGAAGGTATAGTAAACCCTTCCTTTAAAGATAAGTACCCTACTACAGAAACAGTAAAGTACCTTGCTGCCATACAAAATGTATGTGCCTCTTAGCACTACAACAACACTACAAATGTATATTATTATAGCTAACATCATTCTGCTATACACACTAAAAACAGAAGGCCTAAAATTGGAATATCCCTAGAAAGGTTGCAATAAAGACTATGATATTGTCTATCTGATAATTTGAAAATGTATTATTATCAATGTTAACTTCTTTTGTGCTTCTCCTAATAGATGTAAAATGTTCCAGTATACATGTATTATATTATGATGTAAGGCTTTCATTGTTTGAATGCCCAAGTACTTACTTTGTGCCTAACTGATAGGAGATAATATAGTTAGGCAGTTTTGCCTGATACCACCAAAAGTATTGTAGGTATGGTTTAGTTAGGCAAGTATGTTGCTTGCCACAGGCTACATGTATGCTTTCAGTTAAACCCTTTCCATACCTTTCTGTAAATGTAGGTCAGTATCATACTTCATAGCAGTTGTGCAATCACTACAGCAGGGAGCTAGACCAATGGTAGTGGTGTGTGTTCTGCTACCATACTCTTTCTCATACATGTAAATGCTGGTAGTACAGATTGAAGTGATTGTGGATTTCAACAATGACATTTTTTGTTTATTTTGGCAACATGCACATTCGTATAACATGTTTTCAAGTCTAGCTGTGATGTTTCAACAACAATGGATGTGGTAATGTCGGAAAACAATGGATACACAGTCATTGTCATATATTCAAGAAAGAATGATACAGAAAGAACTGAAGAAATAGGGAGTCTTTGCTACAAATATAGTCATTATTTAACCCTGTACAAAGTATTTCTTTTTAGCAATATACAAATGTACTATCTATGATTATGTAGACATACAAGTTTCTAAATTTTTGTCCCTTTTTGTATGAAGTTTCAGTGATAGCTTGAAAAATCTTACTTCTGCGCAGACTTTCATGGTGTTTTCATGACATGGAATGCAATAGAGTTGTTTTCATCTATGTAGGTAGAAAATTTACCAAAAAACTGACTTTTGAAATTTGAAATTCTACAGCCCTGAGTCAACCTAACATTGCTTAAGTTGCCTTTATGAAATTATAATTCCTAAAGCACTGGAACAAAGGAATGCATCTCATAACTGTTTTTTGACAACTGAAACTTTCTGGTCAACAGGATTTGGCTGTTTGTAAGGAGACAACCGGTGGTGTATACATAAACACTGCCATGTTATAAGCCGACAGTTTTAACATAACAGGGATGCAAGGATTCCGTCAGGCCAGCAGAAATGCGCGGTTTTGGCGTCGGAAGTACGTGTGCTCGTTCAAAACGCTGGCACGTAAAAGGGGGGCGAGTTTTCATCCAATAGCTAACTAGAAGATTTATCGGTTGGAAGAGTGGTATTGATCTGTACAATACTTTTTCTTCCAAATTATCTCAATGTGTTGACAAATATGTTCCCTCCAAAATGGTAGGCGCCAAACGCCACTTACCATATGTTACTCCTGACCTTAAACGGTTAATGAGGAAGAGGGACAGATACTACAGAAAGACCCTAGGTCAAAAGTCACCTGAGAGAAAAGACAAGCTGAACGAGTATAAAAAAGAAATCAAGAAAAAGTTAAAGGAATGCTACTGGCAGTACATTGAATCTATTATAACTGACATACCTGTACCAGGAGATACTAGTGATAACACCAATAACCCCTCTGCAAAGCAAGGCACCAAGAAGTTCTGGAGCTTTCTTAAATCCATTAAGTCAGAAAGGTCTGGTGTTTCCCATCTTAGGAACAATGGTACCCTGGTGTCAGACAATAAGTCTAAAGCTGACCTACTCAATCAACAATTTCAATCTGTATTCACCAATGAGCCCTCAGATGACCCCCTGCCAGACCTAGGACCTAGTCCTCATGTCTGTATGGAGGACATCCAAATAGAGGTGAGTGGTGTTGACAAACTGTTGGGGAATTTAAACATCCATAAAGCCTCTGGGCCAGATCAAGTTCATGCCCATGTCCTGAAGGAACTCAGCTCAGTCCTCAGTCCCATCCTTCAGGTCATATTCCAGAGAAGCCTGGACACCGGCATTGTGCCCGAGGCTTGGAAAGAGGCTAACATAGCCCCTGTGTACAAGAAAGGTGATCGTTCCAAACCAGAAAACTACCGTCCAATCTCGCTCACATCCATTTGCTGCAAAGTAATGGAACACATTATTGCCAGCACAACGATGACACACTTTCAGGATAACAACATTTTGTATGACCTCCAGCACGGTTTCAGCCACGGCAAGTCATGTGAGACCCAATTGCTCTCACTAACAGATGACTTGGCTGTCAATAGGAATAGTGGAATCCAGACAGACCTCGTTTTTATGGACTTCGCGAAAGCGTTTGATAAAGTCCCACACCGTAGACTGCTACACAAACTACAGTACTACGGTGTCCGAGGGAACACCCTTGTCTGGATACAGAATTTCCTGTTGGGCCGGTCCCAAACGGTTGTGCTTGATGGAGAGCGTTCGGACCCTATGCCAGTGACCTCGGGCGTTCCCCAGGGTACAGTGTTGGGGCCCATCCTCTTCCTAGCATACATAAACGATCTCCCAGAACACGCTGCAAATGCAAAGGTGAGACTCTTCGCCGATGATTGCATTTTGCAGATGCCTATCCATGACAGCTCTGATTGCAACAAGCTACAGGAAGACATAGATAACATCTGTCTCTGGGAACAAAGGTGGCTGATGGAGTTCAATCCATCTAAGTGTGAGGTTATGACCATACCATCGTCCAAAACACCCATCACCCACACATACACCCTTCACAGCCATCCACTAAACAAGGTAAGTACCACCAAATACCTTGGAGTCACCATCTCCTCCAACCTCACATGGGGCAGCCACGTCGACGCCATAACATCAAAGGCCAACAAAACTCTGGGCATGCTCAGACGCTGCCTGCGGGTTGCCAGCACGACGGCAAAGGAGAGGGCCTACATGGCCCTGGTAAGACCACACCTGGAATATGCCTGTAGTGTGTGGGACCCGCACACCCAAGATCAGGTGAGGCGGGTCGAGATGGTTCAGCGTCGAGCAGCCCGGTATGTCACCAACAATTACCAGTATACAAGCTCTGTCACTACACTTATAAACCAACTGGGCTGGCAGTCCCTACAAACTAGAAGGAAAAATGCCAGACTTACAACTATGTACAAGATCATTCATAACAACATTTCCGTCCCACACGCGTCCAAACTGGTCCTGGCGACTCGATGCTCCCGCCGCACCAACCACGCTTTCAAGCTGCAGGCCATCGCGAGCAAATCCAACTTTTATAGGCTCTCGTTCTTCCCTCGTACCATCCAGGAGTGGAATGAACTTGAGCCTGGTGTGGCGGAGGCGGGGTCTCTCTCCCAGTTCAAAACTGAACTGGGGAGGGCCCTGCTGCATTGAGTCGCCCCTACACGTCCTTGTACATATGTAAATAACACTAACCCACCACATTCACTTGTCTTGTCATTTGCACCCACAGTTTCATTTGTTTATGTACCTTTGTGTTACCTCTATTTTCCCGATGTTTGTATGTTACTTTCACCTGTAACTAACTAAGCATGCGCACTGCTATTAATCCCCGTCAAGGGGGCTGAGCAGTAGAAAAAAAAAGAAGAAGATGTCGCTATTTTTGAAGAAAAGGCGTTTAGGGAAGTTGAGCATTCTGTGTGTGTCATGTTCACTTGTTTTGGCAGGGTTCGGAGCATGTTTGTGTGAAATTCAAGTGTAGGAGGGTGAACTTGATATTGGTTTGGAGGGGAGTCTGCCATGTTTGGAATATTGCCCTGCAATGTACATGTATCTTCTATCATTTTTGTGTGACATTTGTATCATGGTGTCGAATAGCTCCTACACGAGTGGACATGAATTTGAAGGTCACATGTCTGTTTTTCAGGCATTTCTGACTAGATGTTGTTCCCTTGGGAAAGGTACTTTACACGACTTTTCTCACTCTACCCTGGTGTAGAAATGGGTTGCTGACTTTGTTATCTTATTATTTTATTTTATTCACATTTGTTTTGTGAGCGTACGACAAGAAGCATATCTGCTTATGTGGGTCTTCTGCTCAGTAAACATAAAGCAAATAATGGTCAAAGTCAACGGGAACTACAACAAATACAAAGGTTGACATTGAAAAGGCTAAATGACAATCAACGGAGGAAAAGTAATAATTGCAGACTGAGTTACAATGAAAACGAACTAAAAACAAGATAACGGCTATACAGACACAAGGTTGGCTTAACAATCAAATTGAACTAAAAGAATCTTCCAGTCTTTGAAATGTAGTTAAACACATGGTCTAGAATTTGATAGTTTATGGATTGTGGGAGGGAGGGTTTGCACTTTGCTGACTTTGTTGGGAAGGTACATTTTGTACAGTGAAACTTGTATAAGTGACCACGTCCATAAGACGACCATCGGCCTATAACGACCG
>NC_049995.1:11536290-11537724 GCF_000003815.2 Branchiostoma floridae
TAGGAAACAGCAATCCTTTTTTTGATAAAACAATGATTTTATTTAGTATTAATGCAAACCTACTAATTAAGTCATTAACAACTACACACAAGCCTACTCGTGTCTACAATGTTCACTCAAGACTACCACAATAGGGTCGCTTCTTCAACTTTACTCAAGGTAGACTATAGTATATAGCATCACTTTCATGGTAAATGAGTATGTTTTCTGATAAAGTAATTTCTGATACAGTAGTGGCAAAAATCTTATAATATGTGAAAGGCACCAACGGGCGATCAATGTGTCAGTATGCAAATTTCACAGCTTTGGAAGAACTGGAAGAACAATAACAACTGTAAAGTCGTCAAACTGGTGTCAAAAGATTAAGTAGAGTTTCAAGATAATACTCGCTATTTCACACTTATTGAGTACATTTCACTACTGACACTAGTCAGACTTGTACTGAATCATTTCACAGCTTTAAAAGAACAATAACCAGTGTTAAGTGATCAAAAGGTGTCAAAATACCAAGCAGAGTTTCAAGATATTACTCACAACTGCCTTGAGTAAAGGTGTAGAAGTGACACTAGTGAGGCAGCTGAGTAGAAATGTGCCTTGAGTAAAGTTGAAGAAGTGACTCTAGTGTGGTAGTGGAGTAGAGTGAACATTGTAGAAGTGACACAAGTAGGCTTGTGTGTAGTTGTTAATGAGTTAGTAGGTTTGCCTTAATACTAAATAAAATCATTGTTTATCAAAAAAAGGATTGCTGTTTCCTATATCTTTTGTTTCCTATATCATTTGAGTTTGGATCGGAGCTGGTCCTAGGGCCAACTCCGATCGGGGTCTCTCCTAGTAGAATCGCCGATTCTCCTAGGAGAGATCCCGATCGCAGTCTGTTTCCAATATCTTAGCATCATTTGAGTTTGGATCGGAGCTGGCCCTAGGAGAGACCCCGATCGCAATCTATACTAGCAGAATCGCCGATTCTCCTAGGAGAGACCCCGATCGGAGCTGGCCCTAGGACCAGCTCTGATCGAGATCTCTCCTAGGAGAATCGACGATTCTACTGGATCGACATCTCTCCTGTGACATATATATATATATGTATATCAAATTACATAAGCTACAAACTCAATAGGAACGCCAACTTGACAAAGGCACTCATGCAAGAGATTAGCAATTTTTTTATACCTGTATAGTATAATTTTCACAGATACATCTATCTATCTATCTATATCAATATAAATCTATCTATCTAGATCTATACCCACATTTAATTTGTATCTATTTATACAGCTACATTCATGTATATGGTAAGCTCTCTTCTATACTACTACTATTATAATATATACACAATGTATACTGTAAAATTGATTTTCTTTTCTGGTTGGTTTTATTTCGCTGCAGGTGGAAAAAATAGAGGTTTTTGCAGTATTTTGACTTTGCGGTTAAAAG
>NC_049995.1:11537970-11544902 GCF_000003815.2 Branchiostoma floridae
CAGGGCATGTGGTCACTTAGGGTCATTAGTTTCCCACAAATGAATGACAGTTGGAGAAAAGAAGAAAGGAAAAAGCATTGTTGGGTTTCTACAAAATTTCAATGAAAAATTAGATTGCTGATTATTTATTTCCTTGGTTTTGGACAGAAATTTTCAAAATTGCTTTAATCATTCACAGCAATATCAAGAAAATCAAGCAGTTTACTATACAGTAGAAGCCAGTAAATTGCACAACAGATAACTGCACACTTCTGTTAATTGCATGGAATCCCAAAGTCCCGTAGCTTTGTTGCACAATCCGACAATTGCACAAAATGTGCTGGCAAATGGGGAGTGCGATTCAACAACTTCGACTGCATATGAGTTTTGCTATTACCAGTTGGACAACTTTCAATCCTTTACCTAAGTTCGTAAATCCAAGGGGTTTAAATGTCCCAGCAAGTCCAATCCTAACATTAACAACAAATCTCTACCAAAGCCCCTAACACATGCAATACTACTTTACAAACATCAACAGCCTGTAGTACAGGGAATACCAACTTACAGATTCTGACATACTTAGACAAAACCTGCTTTATGTCAAATAGAATTTTGAGCCAAGTACCCAGCTTGTGGTATCTGTGATTTGTCCTTTGGTGTAACACACTATAGTCTGTCCCTAAAGATGTCATTTACATTATAGGAACTGACACAAGCCCTTCTATTCACTGTAAATCTTGTTAGTGTGATGGTTAGTGGATAGGACAGGTGGAAGCAGGCACATGTGTTAGCTTTTAACTCTGACTGCTCTTCCTGATAAAAAAGAGGACAGACTCACTGTTTTTGAAATGAGCTCAAGATTCTGAGGAAAGCTCCTTCCAACAAATACTTCATAAAAATGTAGCATACAAATAAAATTGGTCTATTCTTAATCACTATCGCCATTATTTGTCTTAATTGTAATACGAAATACTTTGAATGCATGGTTGGAAAATATGTGGGCAAGGACGTTATATAGGAAATGGCTACTTCCCTATATAACATTCTTGATAGGACAAAGAACTTCAGTGTTTTTAAACTAAAGCCAGACAGGTCGCTAAGGGCCCCAGCTAACAGCAGTACTCTGGCTTCCAGGGTCTCCTGACAACTTTCTTTCAGATCTTGGAGAAGTCACTTTGGGGCAATCAGGACAAAGAAACAGTTCTCAAAGACTTAAGTGTTTCGCTAGGTACAACGTCTGTGTGTTTTCACTATCCTTCATACCCTTGTACACACAGGGCATTAGCTTTCTCCATCCCACTTTATGTCTTGTACCAGACTTAAATAGTCTTTGCCTTCCAAGCTGGTTGGTATGGTGATAAAGCTATTGGTTTGTCTACTACCTGAGTGGTTCTCTCTTTCAAGTTAGACTTGTTGAGAAACTTGATACCACATTAGAATAACAAGATTTTACAGCTTTTCTGAAACAAAACTTTTGTATTTCTTGGTTGCCTGTGAATATAGCAGAACACTAAGAGACAATTTCCCAGTATAATCAATACACAACTTTTTTGGCACATAAAATTTGAATTAAAAGAAAAACAAAAGAATTGACAAGACTCCTGGAAGATTGGAATTTAAATGGAAGGTTCTGTTTTGAAGGTTAACCCAAGGTCAGTGAACAGGTGTTTATATCCGCCAGATTAACCCTGGTACACCCGAGGGGGAGGGAAGGTGGGGGGTTACATACTCAGATCAACAGGGGGGTGATTACAAGGTAGACTGGATGTCATTGCCAGACTGTTTCCAGGGCCTGTACAGCCCAACTCTTCCGCTCTAGGGCCAACATGCCTCCAAGGAAATTCTATGGTAGCCCCCCTGAGCAGGTCTGCATGCTCTTTTCTGTAAAGCGAAATCTTTAAGTGTCCCGTAAATTGTAAATGTGGCCTCCCAAATTTCGGAAGTCTTAGCGAAGTCCAGGAGCAAATTTTACCTCTCATAATACAGGAAATTGCATTTCGGAATGTTAAGACCACAATTTTGCCAGACCTCCCTTTCGACACATTTCACCTTCGGTCAGTGATAATATACGAGTATATGTGGGTGTCAGCAAAATTTGCCTATCAAAATGCAGGAAATAGTATTTACGAGGGTCAAGATGAGGGTCAAGTTGAATTTAGCGTAAAGTGCTGCCGGCCATCCCGAATCTAGCGTAAAGTGTTGTCAGGACCTTCCATGCTGACCCTCTGGAGTTAAACCCTGATGCACTGAAGTGATATTATTGAGATCGTCTGGGGTCTGGTATCCAGGTAAATTATAGACTGTGACCTATGCAGCTGACTAGTCTAATCTTCAAGCAGATGTTTGGTAGAAAATCACAACTTTTTTCAGTCCTGAGCTCACTTTTCTGAAATGCTAGCTGATCAGAAAATGATAGAAAAGCTGCCAGAAAATATTACGATTTTCTTTCCCAACCTCTGCTTGCACACCAGCAGCTGACCTACTGTAGGTTGATATATACTAGCAGGTTGCAAGTCTGAACCATATGTCTGAACCCAGTGACCTGGGTTCAAATCCCGCCCTAAAACCTTGAACTTTTGATTAACCTGGCCACAGTTGGAGGTGAGGGTGAAATTATTGAAATTGATTTTGCATGAAATTGGCAAGATTTTGATATAACTGGACCCACAGTGTGGGGGGTATTAGACAAAAATTTGTCAATCAATTTTGAATAGTCAGAATATTTCACAGATATTTGACAGCTTGCACTTCAACCATTTCTCTGGTTATTGTCTGCATGTATTCTTATAATATCAAATATGTGTTGTGATGGACCATTGGTGAAAAAATAAAATAAAGTTTAAACAAAGTCAAGGTCATTTCAAGCTCCAATTGCTTTGCTTTAAAAAAATATTCTAATTTCTGAAAGTTTAACTCATTTCTAAGTGTAACTGACTCTTAACTAAAAAAATTGAGCAGTAAAATTATATGTGTCAATGAAGGTTAATTAATTAACATAAGTTGGAATTTAAGTAAGATTACATACAGTATTTCTTGTACATTTGTTCAAATAAGTTCATTCAACATTTCAAGATACTTTTGTAAGAAAGGAGTAGAAACGGACAGATATACAATATCCTGGCTCCCGGGATTCCAACCCGCCGAAACCGGGCCACCAGACCACAAAGCAAGCAACGCAAACCACTAGGCCAAAAGGCTCACTGCCATTTGGCATGGTCAGTTTGGCAGTACTTGAACCCCACTGTTACACTTTCTCATTCTCTCAAACAGCAATACCATTTCCTTATCTGTCTGTGACCACAATCACATAGGATGTGAGTGACAGTGAACTTGAACAAGTCTGAACCCTATGGTACCCAGATCTACCATTAGTATTCATTGAAGGGATAGCTACCCACATGGGGTCAACAGAGGTCAAGGGTAGGTTCTTCTCCAATTCTGCTAAATACATATCACAGCTGTCTCCTTTCTGTTGAATGGTTCTAGTTTCAAAACAATCTGGGACACATGGCATAGTGGAAACAGAGCATGAAGTGCTGTTGTCTAAACACACCACTAAGCCAGACAGTGAGATAGAAAGAACTTGGCAAGGGATTTACTTTTGTGAATTTGTCAGTTTCTTATCTTGGGTATTTTTCTACCCACTTGTCACCCCTCTCTCTCTCCTCATGTTAATGTTTTTTTATTCCATTGTGATCCAATGTTGTATATTTATATGCTTTTGTGTATTATGCTGAACAATTGAATAAAGTTTAATTTAAAAAAAAAAAAAAAAAAAAAATCAGTCATCATTTGTTGTTAATGGTATCTGGCATCATTCCGACTTTTTTCTCTCTATTTTTACGATAGTTTGCATTCAAAGATAACTCCATCCTCAATACCAAGCTTGCCGAAACAGGACATTTTGTTGATGATTCATTGTCGTTAACTTTGACTAAAAACAAGTGCTTCAATAAAAAGAAAATTTAAAAAAAAAAAAAATTTTCTACCTATACTGAACGTCAGCACATATCTGCTGGTCTACAAAAAGTGTGACAGGTGGATGTATGCTGATAACAGCTGTTTTTCTTCTTACAGAATTAGCGAGAATGAGATCTAGGGCAGACTGTTTGTTCCAAATAGCAATAGACAACTACTAATGGTTTGGCTCAATCTGAAGAATTTTAAAAGTATTGAATTTGTAAGCCTCGAGGTAACAAGTTGTAAAGGCCATAGATACATGTACATGTAGTAACTAACTAACTTATGCATTAATACAAATATACTCAAAATTTATCTTTCATATGAAGTGAATTTTCTTAAAAGGTTTCTTAACAAAATTTTTCTGCCTCTCTTGTCCTTTTATTGTAACGCTAGCTCACCTTTATCCGTGGGGTAACCTATATCCGTTGTTTTAAAACTAGATGGTGTTTAGGGACATTGAGTCAACGGAAGTTGGTTTCAAACTGCTATATTTTGAAAATACAGATTGTTTTGTAGTTTGAAACCACCGTCCGTCGCATTGATATCCATAAATACCCATAATACGGATATAGGTTACCCCGCGGATAAAGCTGAACTAGCGTTACCTCCACAATGCCCAATGCTCACAAGCAAATATAATAGTGATGGTATGTATTATTGAACACGTACATCGAACGAGACATACAAGGATTACAATGATAAATGTATGGGTGAGTGTCACTCTTTGCATTATTAATGATTCTATTACCAAACACAAACATACGTGTATCTAGGGCATTGGGGTATTAATATTGCCATGGTACAAATGAATTATCTATAACTCATATCATAATAATGTCCTACATGTAACAAAAACACTGCCTACATGTACTTTGTTTGATAAAGCACTAGCAAGGCTTTTACAATCATGGTAGTATTGTTATACATGTATACTAGCGTATTTCTTCCAATAGTCAGTACAATTCTGACAAAGATCATTTTATGTATTTGTTACATTGTTTAACTTAAAAGTTTAGTTTAAAATTAGATCTACTGAATTGGATGAATAAAATGTTTTACTAAGTAGAAAATATAAGATTTGAAAAGTTGTCTGAGATTCTTTTACACATTGGTAATTAGACCACGCAGAACAGTCAGTGAATAGTGTTAGGTTCATTTCTGGTTACATTATGCAAAACTCAGAACCTCACACAAATAAAAAGCAATCTCTGGCAATCTCTGTACGATATTTGGATTGAAATCTTTCCTTTTATTTTCTGTGTATAGGATTCTGAACTGTAAGCCCATGTCGGCAATCAGACAAATGTGACCTGCAGTGTGGTCCTCTCCATAAGTGTGTTGGGTTCTTTAATGTACGTAAACAGGTTTTATGCTTGAAGCTTACATCTGGACATCTCACGAGGCTTCATAGGTCTCCTTCTGAATGCAGATGCCACTCTTTTCCATGAGTTAATACTAGGCCGCCCCCGTAGGATACGAGAATAGTAGAACTTGGCCAAAAAATTAGGAAACTGGCCATGGGAGCCAGTCCATACTAAGGTTAATGTTCCCCTCTCCGTTTGGCTGCCACTGCCTACCAACTCTTCTGGTAGCAAACCTCCCTTGGCAAATTATTCTCCCTATAAGTATAACATAGTATAAGCTACTAATAAGCAGTATACCAGCCAGCGTAGTCAGTCTGGCAGACCATAGGGACTACCTTTCTGTTGAGATAGCACAAAGCATTGGATTGTCACCCATCCTCATTAAGATACCTTAATTGGCTTGTAGGACATTTTTGCCTTGACTTTTCCTGTCCCTGGATGTCAAGTTCAGCCCCATGCCCTTGAACTCTGCCCTGATTGGCTGACAGCAAAGGCTAAGGAAGTGTTTTCTCCTTCATCACCTTGTCTTGTGGAGTGATGAGAAAAACCTGCCTACAGTCCTGCTTCCTTTGTAACATTTTCTTCTGGGCTCTGGTAGCCCTGCACTCTAAAAGTCTATCAATTTCAAAGAGGACCATTCCATTCAAACTGCTAAATTATGGGTGTAAGGATACATATGTAAAAGTAAGGTAAAGAATTATGCTTTTTTCAGGTACGTAACAGTGGTAGTGAAATGCAGCTTTACTATTACTCGCGTTTTTGGCAAAGCACAACGGCTCACCCCTACATCTTCTCGATAAGTGTGTTGGGTTCTTAAGGTGCAGAGGTTTCATACTTGAAGCTTGAAGATCTCATATACATGTGGCTTTACCTCCCTTTGTGAATGCCTTTGGGCAATTAACATGAGTAATGACTTTCCTCACTTCACTCAGGTGAAAATGAGTACTTAACTTCGGCCAGGGCCATCCCTCAGATAGGACGTCTAATGGAGGTTCCATGTTTGAGGAGAGTCACACCTTGAGCATGTTAAAGAACACACCATACTTAGTAGAAAGAGTAGTGGTCCTTCCTGGTGTGAGTGGTTCAAAACCTACAGTCCTTTGGCTGCACTGGGGCAATTGCTGTTGTATTGAGGTCACCTGAGTTAGTAGCAGCCGCTCCAGACCCTTGCAATTTAGCCAAGCCTGTTGTAAGCCCATTCAGGCACTGGCTGTGAAAAAAGAGAAGTTGGCCTGCCCAATAACAATAACAGATGACACTCTTTTCCAGGTTATAAGATAAGGCTGATGTGTAGGAGTTAGACTCTTGTTGCCCTGAAGGAATTCTATCCTATGACCCATGTGCCCCTTTCAACCTCTGGCAACATGTCATCTAGACCACTGCCTGAGGAGCTGTTAAAGTGAGCAATTCCAACTGTTTTTAACATACAGTTATTAATAGTTATTAATGCAATTTAACATCAATTTAATATATCACCCCCCCACCCCAAATGTTATACTGAGCAACCCCATCTGTTTTTAACATACAGATTGAAGTAATGCAATTTAACATCAATTTAATGTATTGACTCCCCCCATAATGGCAAACCACATTACTAAGGCCTAGGAAAAAACTTTTTTGTTTCTT